>NC_051157.2:154221499-154248428 GCF_013339745.2 Dermacentor silvarum | reverse complement strand
GAGATTGACTCGCTCACGCCTCGTGCGTAGGGGAGAGACGCCCGTTTTCTTGTGCTAACCAGAAATACATAGGCAAGAATGCACTCCTGTCACGTAATAATGTCCAATGGCATCAAGAAAAATCGTCGTGCAAACTTGAATCTTGTCAATGTCACATACTCTCGCGTACGTGAAAGCGCAAATGCGGTCGTTTTATTTGTGCTAAATTCGCGTTTCGATTTACGTTATTGAACAGAGTTGACTAGCCGAGAAAGGGAAGTTAACTAGATGGGTAGATAAATGCTCTTGCTATAATTGAATTCTATATTAGTCTCCAGTGAAGTATTATAAATACATTCAAATGGAACAAGGAAGGTGGAAAACAAAATAAGCTACGGTAATGGTTGTTACCGTCACAAAACATAGCACCTGCAGTACTTCATCAGTCATTAATAAGTGTCCTAAAGCCACGGCACGAAAGCTGCTGCTTCAATTCATTGCAGGAAAAAAAGTATAAATAATGTAAATGGACCTTAAGACACTGTCTTCCAGAAACGGATAAGTATTTACTCCATTTGCAACACCATAAGAACACTTTCCAGAAATGAAGTAATATTCACTCAAATTTAAACACTTAAAGACTCCTTCAAGAAATGAAGTAATATTCACTCCAATTAGGATACCTAAAAACCCCTTCCGGAAATGAAGTAATATTCACTCCAATTAGGATACCTAAAGACCCTTACGGAAAGGAAGTAATATTCACTCCAATGGGAACACTGTAAAACTCCCGAGAGAAATGAAGTAATATTACTCTTAGTTGAACACCATAAAAGCTCTTGTGGGAGGTGGTGTTAACTAAAACTCCATATGAATGGAGTATATTAAGCTCTCATTCGGGAATGCGCTAGGGCGGCTAGGCGACGAGGCATTATTCCCATCTGGGAATGTTTGTGTTTAGTGTGCAGGAGACGAGGACGGCATTGTTTATTTTATTTTGTGGCACGCCCGCGGCGCGTAGTGCTGCAGTGTTTGGCATAGTTGATCGTCACGGCATTCTGAACTCTATGCGCGTGTTTACTTGGAATGTTAAAAAATATCTGAGGTGGTTTAGGGGGCCCTTTAACGCACAGCTGCATAAACCGAAGGTTTGGCATATTGAGGACCCCTCTAGGCCAGGGAAAAAACCAAGACACGCGATAACTAAACTGCAAATGTTGGAAAACCAAATGTCAGAGGAGCTTGCTGTACAATTTTGCATACCTTTTTCCAATCAAAAGCGACGATGATCCCTTACCAGATTACGACGAGTACGATAAGCGCAATGCCTAAGGCATTTTCTCTTCGTGAATTACATGCCGCCATGCAGAGCTCAAAAAGAACACTAGCCCTGGAGCCATGGACTAACGTACACAATGTGAGAACTTGCCAGCGAATTATCAAGAGGCTGGCTAGAATATACTTCCACGAAGATAATTATTTCGAGCTCGCTGAAATAGAACAGCCTTCCTTAATGATGACCGACACTCAAGAGAAAGCGCGCACACCGGCGCCCTTCGTCGTCTTCTCTCTGGCGATCTTGCGACTGTAGTGGGCAGCTGACTTCTGACAATCGGTGCCTGTTGTGGGCAGCTTACTTCGCGTCAATACTCCCAACGTGAAAAGCGACCGTCCCGGCCGCCGGTCGGAGAGGGTAAAGGGCGACAGAGGGCGTGGGAGAGAGTTGATCAGAGGGGCCACTTCTTCGCGGACGTAGTACGGCTTCATCCCTACTATGTGGCCAATCTCGGCTCTGGAACGCCGTCGGCTCGAGCTCAAATTAGTACTCTGAGGGACGTCCTCGTAGTTCATGTCGCTGATTCACCTGACGATCTTGTACGGGCCAAAGTATCTGCGCAGTAATTTTCCGACAGCCCCTGATGATGGACGGGTGTCCACAGCCAAAAGTAGTCGTCGGGTTCGTACTGAAGGTTCCTTCGGCCACTGTTTAACGGCAGGCGTCGGCACTCTGCTGGTTTGTGGATGCGGTTGCGAGCAAGCTGTCGAGCTTCATCGCTTTCTGGACGATGTCGTCAGCAGTGTCACTTCTTGTTGTTCCGTTGTCTACCGGGAGCATGGCGTTTAAAGGTGTTATGCAGCCTTCATAAACCAGTTAAATGGTGTGAATCGGGCGGTTTCCTGCACATCCATATTGTATGCGAATGTCACGCATGGTAAAATTTGGTGCCAGGACCTGTGCTCCACGTCATAGTACATCGAGATCGTATCGGCCATAGTTCTGTTAAGGTGCTTGGTTACTCCATTAGTTGTGGGTGATAGGCCGTGGTTTTCTGATGATTGGTGTAGATCAGCATGACGATCTCTTGCATTAAGTCAGCAGTAAACGCAGTTCCTCGATCGGTTATATGACGGAAGGGGCCCCATAAAGTAGTACGATTTCATGGACAAAATTTCACATTGACTCCCTGTTTATACGCACCGTGATTGGTGCTCCCCGTTCGTCCTTTGCTGCTGCAGTAGTGGGCATATTAGCTTGTGGCCTTCCTCAGGCCCTGATTGTGCGTGGACGGAGACCAGCATAGATGCTTACATGCTCCAAAGTGTATGAGGTTGATAGCCACGCGTGTAGCAAGGCCTGCAAATTGGTGATGCCCACCAAACCGATCATATCCCTATTGAGAGAAAGTGGGCAGCGAGGTGAGTGACTCATTAGCGGCCCCGAACGACAAGAAAGTCACAGGCCTGCGCGGCACACGCAGCCAGTCACAGCGTAAACTGGTGGAGCGGCTCAAGAGCAGCTCCAATTTCCGCACCACGCGCAACAGGGTCATCGCGCAACGTCTCCTCGCCTGGTTTTGACGAGAACGATCTGAACTGTCCGCCCGGCGTCGACGGCGAGCTGCGGCTTCTAATGCCTCTGCACAGCAGTCTGCTGAGCCCGATTAAGCCTGGTTGTAGCCGCGCACGTAGCTATAGGATTCGCTTCTTCAGCAGCGATTCGTACCTTGCGAGGAGACGCTATAACGTGTACCGAAGAGGTATCCAGAATACGTGGCGCACATCTCACATCCCTTGAGCCGTGGCACCGTACGTTGTTTGTCGTTGATGATGATGTCTGTTTATTGGAATCTTCAAAACGAGCTGGTGACAATTAGTCACCTAGCCTGCTTGAGTGAACCAGGTCCAGTTGCACGCAGCATGCAATTGCTATATGCAACTTACATGTCGGGCAGGCTGCGTTTGCAGGCACCTTAACTAGATGGCGCCACCATAGTGGCGGAGGCTCGGGCAGCTCGGCATCGCGTGATTGCGCGCCTCGTCTGAATCGCATCTCGTCGTCTGCGCCTGCGCATGCTGTGTTTGCAGGCACCTTACCTAGACGGCGCCACCATACTGGCGGAGGCTCGGGTCATCTGCGCTTGCGCACCTGCCTAGGGCGCGTTTATAGGGCATTTTTCCGCTGCCGGATAGTAAGCGCTTGCGTGGCTCAGCGCTAAAGTGTCCGACTCCCGCGCAGCGGGCCTGGGTTCGATCCCGACCGGGACCGAGTGCTTTTTTCGCATTTCCGGCAATAGCGGTTACGGTCACCAGCGGCGACGGCAGCGGACACCATCGCGAACAGAAACACCTATTGGAATAAACCCATAACAGCTTACGCTGTAAAAACATCGTGATGCTGTAGCGTTCCGCGGGGCACAGCTTTGGTTTCCGCGTACCGCGTTAGGTAGTGCGTTGCGACGACTACCCATTTGTTTCCTGCGGACGACGTAGGGAACGGACCGAGGAGATCCATTCCCACCTACTGAACTGGTGCTGGAGGCGGGTCCAGGGGTTGCAGCAGACCAGCAGGTTTCAAAGGTGGAACTTTGGGCCGTTGACAATCACGGCAGCTTCTCACTTGGCGCTGAACGGACGAGAATAGTTGTGGCAGTAATACGACAAGAAGTAACGTTAGTTGGCTGTTTTCGAAGTTATTTTTGTAAAGCACGTCGTTGCGGAGGCAGTAAGAAGTCAGACCTCGTGACATCGGTCGTGGGACAACAACGTCAGCTCCCTGAAGGTATCTGATGAGGAGAAGGAATGTACTGTCTGCACGTTGAAGGTCAGCCATCTCGACAGTGTCTACTACACTAAGAAATAGGAAATCCTGCTCGAAGTCACTGGGCTTCCAAGGTATGGGCGCACGTGAGAGGCAGTAAGCGTCGCCATGACTCTGTACGGATCGATATACCACTGTGACGTCGTACTCCTGAAGGCGGCGACTCCAACGAGCGAGGGTGCCTGCACGGTCCCTAAGACTCGCAAGCCAACACAGTGAGTGGTGGGCACTTATAACGCGAAAAGCTAGGACGTTAAGGTAGGGTCGGAGCTTGCCGATGGTCCAAACGACCGCTAGACATTCCTATTCAGTCGTGTAATAGTTGACCTCCGTCTTTGTCACACTGTAGCTCGCGTAGGCTACTACTCGTTCGGAGCAGTCTTGCCACTGAAGGAGTATAGCACCGAGCCCCACGTTGCTGGCGTCTGTGTGGCTTTCTGTGTCAGCGTTGTTGTGGATATGCACGAGTACGGGTGCTGTTTGCAGTCGCTTCCGCAATTCTGTAAAGGCTTCCTGTTGTTCATCCGTTCACTCGAAGGGTACATATTGGCCTGTTATTCTCGTTAATGGTTCGGCGATCCTTGAAAATCCTTCGAGAAAACGACGGTAGTAAGCGCAGAAACCTAAGAATCGCTGAACTGCCTTGTCTGTTGCACGCGGGAACTCAGCGACGGCAGCTAGCTTGTCGGGGTCTCACCGAACACCGCGGGGGCTGACTACGTGTCCGAGAAAATATAGCTCCTGAAAACCAAAATGTCATTTCTCAGGCTTGATAACCAGATTTGCTTCACTGTTTGCGAGGAGTACATTCCTGAGCCGTTCTAGATGTTCATCAAACGTTCTTGAAGACAACACAACGTCGTCTAAGTAGACTAAGCAGGTCTTCAATTTCCGTCATCATCCACTGAAATGTGGCAGGTGCGGAACACAGGCCGAATGGGAGGCCTTTAACTTCATATAATCCGTCAAGAGTCACAAATGCCGTTTTTTTCGCGGTCACGCTCATCTACTTCGATCTGCCAGTACTCAGACTTAAGATCCCACGAGGTGAAAAATTGAGCGTGCGTAGACGGTACAGAGCGTCATCGATCCGCGGCAGGGGATAAACGTCGCGTTTGGCAACACTATTAAGCCGTCAATAGTCTATGCAGAAGCGTAGTGTATTGTCCTTCTTTTCAACTAAAACGACGGGAGCCCCAATGGACTTACAGACCGCTGAATCACGTCATCATTTAACATGTCCTGCACCTGGTGCTTTATCACCTCCCTTTCCGTAGGCGCAACACGGTAAGGATGCTGACGAACGGGGCGTGCTGACTCGTCCGTATAGAAATGCGATGCTTCGTAACGGAGGTGCGCCGTACATTAGACTCGGTAGAGAAGCAGCCAGAGAAGTCATTGACAACGTCGAGTAGCTGCTGTTTCTGTCGTTCCGATAAGCCGGAGTTAATCTGAATGAGATCGCTCAGGATCATCTCCTGCAATGAATTGGGGAAGTAGTTTCTAGCGAGGTGACATCAGTGAAGGCAGCAATTTCATGGAGGAAGGCGACAGCTGTGCCTTGCGGTAAGTGCTGATATTTGTTGCTGAAGTTTGACAGCAGGACTAATGAGCGTCTGTGAATGAAGCTGAACGAGGCCCCGTGCAATGCAGATGTTCCGCTCAATTATTAACTGAATTTTTGCCTCGGCGATGCTTTCATAGCCCTCAAATGCATCGCACGTTACTATAGGGTCAGTAGGCTGCTTCATGGCGGTAGCGTTATGCTGTCTTCGATGATGCGCATGGCGTTTTCGGCGTGGTTCTCGTCGCCAGCGTCTCCTGTTGTGGATTTTGCCGTAGAGAACGTCACGCTCGATTTTCCAGGATAATTATGGCTCCATTCGTTTGTAGAAAGTCCATGCCGAGTATCAAGTCCCTCGAGCAGCTCGGCAGAATAATGAAGACCCCGACGTACGTAAATCCACGAATATTTACCCGAGCAGTGTATCTGCCCACGGGCATTAGTAGATGCCCTCCAGCAGTACGGGCCTAAGACCCAGTCCACTGCGTGAAAACGTTCTTTAACTTTGACGCAAGCCCTCTGCTCATAATCGAGCTGTCCGCGCAAAGTTTCAATTAACGCTGTGTCTTCTTCGTCGTCTATGGTAACCAGTATGTCCGACGTTACCACTTGCGTTTGGGCACTTAGTGCGACTGAACGTCGGAGCGTTGTCGTTGTTGTCGTCGTGATGGAGGATATTCAATGACCTCGGCGTCAGCGGCCTCACCTTCGGTGGTCACTGGACTCAATTTTCCGGGTTTGCAGGGCTGGGTGAACGACGTCTACCAGCGTCTCGATGAAATAAGGGACTTGGCGATCGATATCGAGCAGGTGATGCAGAACGGGGCTCGTGCCTTCGCTGCGCGAATGAACTATCACGACTCGCGATGAAGTTCTCTATCTCCATTGGGCGCTGCCCAGGTCGTGGAGGAGGTGCACCTGGAGGGAACCCGCGGAGGCCTACGCGTCGATAGGGACATATCCTGTAGACGTGGCGAGCCTCTCTGCAGTGAAAACATAGGAGCCTGAGGTCAGGAGCCCGCCAGACGTCGCTTTTTCTGGGCCTCGACTCCTCGATGGACGGTGGACTGCGACACCCGAACACTACTTCTGTTTGTTCGGAGGGGCGCATGACGTTTGAGGGGCCGTACAACGACGGTCGTCGTACGGCGTCCGCATAAGTCATTCGGACTGGCTCCCGCTGTTGTGGTACCTTGTAGCGTTCAGAAGCTTGGGTGACTTTCCTAATCTCGTCGCACACTATCTCCGCCACAGAAATTCGGGCTGTCGCTGCGTCGGTTACCTGCATTTTGTGGAGCTCTTCGCTTACCACAGCTCTGATTAATTCGCGTAGGTCCTCGAGGTGGTTTTTCGAAGTCATGCTAGAGGGGCTGTGCGAAAGTTCCATCACGCTGCGGATGTATTGTCTGGTACGCTATCGAAGGGCTCTTTCCATTGCTGTCGCATCAGCAAGGAAGTCCGCAAGTGCTGTGGGCGGATTTCGAATAAGTGCAGCAAATATATTTTGCTTCACACCTCGCATCAAATGCCGGGCCTTCTTGTCTTTGGCCATTAAGCATCTGCACGTCTGAAGAGCCGAGCCATGTCTTCAGTATATGTGGTGACGTTCTCGTTCGGGGCTTGCAATCTTGCCTGTATTGCCAGCTCCGCTCGCTCCTTCCTGTTCATGTTTGAATATGTGGCGATCATCTGCTGTCAAAATTCGTGCCACGAAGTCAATGTCGCTTCATGGTGAAAGAACCACATTCTCGCGGATTCTTGGAGCGCGAAGTACATGTTGCGCAACTTGCGTTCTTCGTTCCATCCGCTGCATTCGGCGACCCGCTCTAAATGGTCTAGCCAATATTCCACGTCTTCAGTAGCATCTCCGTGGAATGCAATCGGCTTCTGTGGCAGTTGAAGATGAACTGCGCCGGCGAAATAGACGCAACAGGAGACTGTGGGCTCAGGTTCATCGTCCGGATACGATCGGGCAACAGACCGTGCTCAGGTTGGAGCCCTTGAAGACGGCAGCTGGTGCGTACATGCACAGGAGTAATCTCTCCCGCACTAGTCACTAGGTATGAGTCAGGGGTACGCTGAGTCTCCGGCAATATACCCCGCACCTCCACCAGTAAATTGTCGCGAAGATAATTAATTCGAGCTCCCTGAAAGAGAACAGCCTTGTTTAATGATGGCCGACACTCAAGAGAATGCGCGCACACCTACACCCTTCGTCGTCTTCTCTCTGGCGATCTTGCGCCTGTAGTGGCGGCTGACTTCTGACGATTGTTGCCTGTAGTGGGCAGCTTACTTCGCGTCAATATCAACAAAGCGTGGGAAAAAAGAGTAATTCCAAAACAATAGAAGCAGGCAGTAGTAATACCAATTATTGAGCAGGAAAACCATCCGACAAAATATCCAATTTCAGGCTCATATTACTAACCTCCTGTGGAGAAAAATTATGGAGAACATGGTTTTAGAACGTCTTGAGTGGCACCTGGAAGGCCTTCAACCTTTACCTGAGACAATAATTGGCTTCTGAAAACATGTTAGTATTACGACGTTATGCTGAGGTTCCAAAACCAGGTGTTCGGTTTACCAAGTACAGCTCAGCTACGAGCAATCGTAAGGGTCGATATGCAACGTGCTTTTGATAGTGTCACCCACCGCGCAATTATAGAAAACCGCAAGGCAACTAAACTGGGGCCTAGAGTATACAACTATGTTAACAACTTCCTAAGTAAACGGCCGGTCAAGTGAAACTTGAAGAACATGTGTCACCTAGCCATCCAATCATGCGTGGAACACCCCAAGGTTGTATTCTCTCGTCGACTTTATTTAACATTGTGATGATGAAGGGACCCACATTACTAGAACAAATATCAGGCCTAGAACATAATGCGTACGCAGATGATATAAACATTTGGTGCTGTCGAGGATCATCAGGATGGCAAGAACAGAGTATTGAAATTGGACGAGAAATCAAACGTGATTACGCCGAAAACTAGGGCTAGAATGTTCCGTTCAGATATCAGAATTTATTGTGATTAGTGAAGACGTTAGCAACCGAGCCGAAGAATATAAGAATTTAATCAAACTTCGAATGAAAGACGCAGTCTTACCCCCCAGCCCCCCAAGAATACCATAAGGATCCCCGTTTTTTTTCTACAGGACAACGGTAAAGTAAAAACATGGGTGCAGAAGCTGACGGTACAACCTGAACAGATCCTTGCAATGATGCGTAGAGGAACTGCACAAAAGAGAGGAATGAAAGAACACGAACTTCGTAAGGTGATAGAAACCTTGATATTTTCCTGGATAATGAACTATCTACCATACTCTAAGATAACCAACACGCAGCCCAAAAGGTAGACCTTAACATTATAAAGTGTGCTAGACTTGCCCTGGGGGTTCCTAAGTTGGCACCCAACCATAAAATTGCAGCAACTGGCCTCTTTAACTCACTGGAAGACAGAATAGACATGCACAATCAGGTGTAAATACAAAGAGAGAGAGAAATATCATTTATTAGCACCGAACTATTATTAGCAGGAACTAAAGCCCAAGTCCTGGCCTCCTGGTGGGCTCATGCCTCCTGGAAATACAGAGGCTTAAATTATCTCATCAGGGTCGACGAATACTGAAGTGAGTGGAATGCGGAACCGCTTACTTACCTTCAATTCTGCCGAAATTACCGCCATAGAATGATCTGCCAAGGATAACCCTAGACCGCATTCCAAAAAACATGCACCCAGGAAACAATCAAAAGCGGAGCTCAAGAAGAACAAATATCCAGAAGATATAGGATAAAAGCACTTACTGCACAGGTGCCAGTCATAGTGCCGAAATCAGCAAAGCAGCGGTCATGGGCCATGACTCCACGCTTGTGAAAAATTACTTGGGAGTCCCAACGCCTCAAGACGCGGAATTGCTGGTGGTAATGCTTGCCATAACGGAAATGACACATACATCAGACACGATCACAATCCGAAGATACAGTCAAGGTGCTTGCAGATTCAAAATGATGACCTTCCTTTCCACATACGCACAAAGCTCCACATGTACATGCATGTTCACCCCCTTCTACACGTACGTATACAATGGGTTCCAGGCCATCAAGGATTGCGAGGAAATGTAAGAGCACACTAGCTCTCATGTGCAGAAAATCCAGGACCTCCTATCCTTTGTTCTGTTGAAGACACAAACCCAGAAAAGAGCAGAAGATCAGAAAGGCTAGATATTTTGATGTCTCGCAGGGCAGCATCAACACTCGTCAACCCACCATCGTACACGAATTCGAGAGAGGACGCCTCAATCATAAGAAAAGCACAAACACACACATTACTCACACAACACTAGACACATTATATTAACAAGCACCGAGGCTCTTCCACTTCTTTGCAGTGCGGGGCCTATCCATCAAATATACACACCTTGTGGGAGTGCCCCGCAAAAGTCATCTTAAAAAAGACAATACTTTCCAATTTAGCACACGACCAGTGTCCTGGCAGCTGCGAGGAGTGGACCACTCCCACACGAAGTTCCCCCTTAGTTCCTTCGGCGCAAGTAAATGTTATTTATCTCTCTCTCTCTCTGAGCAGAAGCCAATTCATAACAGAGCAAAAAGACATACCACAAAGGCGAGAATTAATCGTGGCGGCATTCCTTTTTTCGTTGTTGTCACAATATGTAGTTATCTGAACTTCTGCCACTTTTCATCCTATTACAGCTGCTGCAGTTCACATTGCTGTCTATTCCACTTAACTCATTCTGCCCATATCAGCTACGAACACGTGCCGCTACTGTCCTCGCTTACGGCTTTTGGTTTTGAAGATGCTTCCAAGGAAACGTGCGGCGGCACTTCCTCCGGTGTCGGCGCCGGTGTCCGGCGTCGGCGGCGTGGTCCGTTACAGAAAGTCATCTCGTATATATTCAGGTATATTTATATGCCACGCCTTACTATATGACATGCGGTATATGGGGGCTATAATACAACGCCTTTCTATCGCTGAATTTGCTTTGAATTCTGATAATGACAGCCCACAAACAAATGTCATGAAAGAAAAGACCGCCAGCGGATGCCGGAAGCTTCTCAGACCTAAATATCAAAAGTGCGAAACAATAACAGAAACCTGAAAATGATGATTGTTTGTCGAGTCTATGCACTACCTCTCGGATCGGCCCAGGCAAAGGCCGCGTTTCCACCAGAAAGCTCGCCTTCCTGCATAGCGTTCGTCGCCAGCGTTTCCCGGTAAAAATTACGGTTACATACGCTGCAGATGCCGGGAAGCGTGACAAGCAGTCAGGGATTTTTGAATGCTGTCGCATTCCACTCTTAAAGGCGAAGCTTAAGCGTCCTCCAAGTGTTGAACACATTGTCTAACAGCTCTGGAAGAAATGTAAGCATGTAAGCAACCCAAGCTTCAAATCTTGTGGTGCCGAAGGTCACCGTTTCCATGAACTGGTGAGCCCATTACCTTCTCATGTGTTCGCGTAAGTTTGCGGGGACCCCGATAACACATGGAGCTTGGTAAGATTGGCATCAAACCTGTGCCTTTCTATGCGTTGACTCCTTCTATACCTTTGCCGAGTACCCAAGCTCCGTCACGCGAAAAGTGTAATGCCTCGTATGTGCACGAAAAAGTGTAATTTGCGAAGTTAAGACATTTATAGGGTATAGTGTAAATGTAGATAATCGGTAGCTTTATAAGCGATAAGGAGCAATTTAAACCAATAAATAAATAAAGAGAATACTCACTGAGGTGCACAGAGCTCGACAAAAATGCATGATGAAGCTTATAGTAGGGATGGGCTAACTGAAATTTGGAGGTGGGTCAACTTGAAATTGGAGGTGGAGCAACTCGAATTTAGAGGTTCGTCAACTCGAAATCTGGGATTGGCCATCTGAGCTATCCAGGCGGCTTGCAGATGGCAAGGCGAAGTCGAATTTATCAACTCGAAGCAGAGGCAAGTGCTTCACGTAATAGTTCAGTGGATACCCGCTAGATGGAGAGAGGTAATTAAACGGAAAATGAGACATCCACGCAATCGTACCAATTGCCACAAAGAAAATCCATACTGGTACCTTGAAAGAAAAGCCCCGCAGTTGAAGAAAAATTTGTCCTGGTCAGAAATAAAATTTTCTGACGAAAGCGCAAAAAGACGAGACGCAAGACTAAGATTTTTCTGTCGTCTGTTTTAATGCGAAAGAATTAAATGCCCCATTAAGCGAAAATGCGGCGTTGTAGTCGGTGGCGTGACCGAACGATGGTACAGAAAATGGCCACTGACAAACAGAAAAATCACATAAAAATACTCTAACTGACGTCAGATTTGTCAAGGAGTTACCTGTAAACAACGTAAATGAATGCCTTTGAAAAGAACATTAGGCAAATTTCACTCTGGGTGGGAATCGTACTTGCGCCGACAGGGTGCGAGACGAGCGCGCCTCTCTGCTGCCACGGCGGCTCTCTTTCTTTTTCTTTATTGCATAGATATATGAGTAGGTACATGGGAAATTTGTTACATTACATTTAGACACACATAAAAACAAATAAACACATGCTAGGCAGTGCAATGAATGTTAAAAAATTTGTCCGTCTTTCCACTTCATGAAGATGGCAGCTTATCACCATCACAACAAATGGAGTGTATGCGTACTCGTTCACAGTGCTGAACGCAAGCCGTTTCCTTTGATAAAAGATTCCTTACACGTACCGGAAACTCTAAATTCACCAAGGTCTTCTCAAACTAAATTTCCTCGGCTCTTTGGTTCTCACAGAGAGCCTCGGCTTCCTCGGCTCTTTGTAAGAACTCACATAAATCCGGAGGGCGAAGTCGAATTTATCATCATATATCGGCAGCGTAGCATCAAATGTCGCGGTAAATGCACGACCGCCAACAAGTTCGAATGGTGTGGCTCTAGTTGTGTCTTGTACGGTCGTATTATAGGCTGTCATGTACAAAGACTTATGTGCGCGTGTCTGGTGCGGCGGACGATCAGTGACCATAAAAGAAGAAAAAGAATGGCTGGATTCGGCGTGAGCTCGCCTGACGCGGCACCTCGGCCAACAGCGAATCACGAAGATGATGATAAGTGGTTCTTGAGGGAAAGGGAAAGGTTGGCGCTATCTTCTGCAGCCCTTGAGGGAGCACGGCTCAGCGCCAAACACATGGGTGCTAGAAGAGGGAGCAGAAGAAGAGAGGAAGGAAGGCGGCGTTCGAAAAAAGTTGTCGCAGTTTCACCTGAAAGGCGAAGCATCAATTGCGATAGCAAATTTGTAGAGAGCTATACGGAGTAATGATAGTAGCTTTATCAGGTGTATAAACTTGGACATGCAGCAGCACCGGCAACACGCAGAACTGTTGTCGACGCCGTCGGCGTTTTGCCCGCGCTCGCACAAAATGCGTACGGCGTTGGTGACTGTTGCCGGAGCCTCTGAAATAAATAGGCACTTGATGCCGCAGCTAAACGTCGCCTCCCTTCCCTCCCCCCCCCCTCCCCGCCACGGCCTTTCGCGCGTCAGAAGAAGGCGCCTTTGCTCTACATATATGGTGATTGTAAAGGAGGAAAGAGACGCCTACTTCTGCAGCCCTTAAGGGAGCACGGCGCAGAACGCGCGTTTGTTCTCCGCCGTGCGTTCACGCGCTGAGCCGTGCTCCCTCAAGGGCTGCAGAAGATAGTGCCAACCTTTCCCTTTCCCTCAAGAACCACTTACCCCCCCCCCCCCCGTGAAAGCGCGCGTCCCTCGCGCCCTTTCACTCGCACATACAGCGTTCGGCGCGCGGCGACGATTTCATCTCCACTGACGTCATACGGAACCTCACGACAACGACGACGGCGACGCCGACGGCAGAAATCTGCTTTGGAGTGTCCATATAATTGCTATCGCAATAAAATGCTTGCTTGGCAATCCAAAATTATCTCATAGAAACAAATCGATTACCATGCTAAACTTATTGTCACCTTTCCCACCATAGTTTTCTTTTATTCATTTTTTAATCCTATTATTATTTAGTTTTTTTTCCTCTTCTCGTCTCACAAAATCTTCCTTTCTAAACTCCAGTATTCCATTCGTCAATTCCCTTGTATTTATGCACCAAATATAATCATGGCCAATCCCCCACTGTGGGTATGCGCCACAACCTCTCAGGTCAACAACAGCAACAACAACAACAAAAAAGGAAGGTCGGTGTGCGGTGTAGTCGAAGCAAGGTTGTCGGGCTCCGGGTCCGAACCTCAAGACTTCAAGAGCACCGGGCGGAGAAGCGAAGCTGTCACACTGTGGGTCCGAGTCTCAAGACTTCGGGAGCGCCGGGCGGAGAAGCGAAGTTGTCGGGCTGCGGGCCCGAGTTTCATGACTGCAGTGACAATCCGGCCTCTGTCCTACCTCCAGCCTTTGGTGTTCGTGGGTCCTGCAGTGACATGGTGCTGAAGGTAAGCCCTTCCTACTTACTCCCTGCGACTCCTTGACCGAGCTGCGGTCGATCCTCAAGACGCAAGTAGTGTCTTATCGTCTTATCCTCACGCGACCGACGCCCTGCAACTGACTGGCCGTCGCAACGCTGCCCCGTACAGCCGCACCGACGCATGCCAAGTAATTGTGACCGGTCACAAACTTTATTGTTCTATATAATTATTTATTGTGTGAGAACATTTAGAAGTGCATGAACATTTCTAATAGTCTTAGTATCTTGGTTAGATAGTTTGTGTGTGTGACAGTTTGTGTTAATTATATGTTCCTGTCTTGTTAACAATGGGCTTCGTTGTTTCTTTTCCACACTGCGAATTAGTCTCAGTGGTGACCAGAATAATTCGAACCTTGCAAGTACAAATACACTCCCGGGTAAACAACCCCTCGTTGACTTAGCAAGACCAAATCATAACAAATTGGCGTCCGCGCGACAGGACGAAGCCGGTTGTTCCAAGTTGCTTTACCGGAAAGGGAATATGAGCTTGGCAGAGCTTATTACGTTGGGTGAGCGCTTGGGGCTGCAGGGCATGGAGTTGAGAAATTTGGCGGGCGAGCAAGTCACTAAAGCTCGGGAGGAAGATGCGAAGGCGCGTGAGGAACGGGCGGCGGAAAGAGAGGGGACCCAACAGCGCCTTGAGCTAGAAGAAAAGAATTTGCAGTTGCATCTGAGGCTCGCTGAGGTGGGAGAAATCAGTGGGAGTGTGAATGGTGGAGGTCACACGAACCAAGCGGAAGTCTTGGCCCCCATCAACCCACATAATCTTATCCCCATGTTCAATGATTCTCGAGATGACCTCGACGCATATTTAAAGCGCTTTGAACATGTAGCCACGGGATAGGGCTGGCCAAAAGAAAAGTGGGCCACCGCCCTCAGCTTGTGCCTCGGTGGGGAAGCACTGAAAGTGTTTGGTCGTTTATCGCCCGAAGACTCCCTGGATTACAACAAAGCAAAACTAGCATTGTTAAAACGATTTTGGTTTGCTGCTGAGGGTTACTGAGAGAGATTTCGGCAAGGTAAACCACAGGATGGAGAAACCGGCAAGCAGTATGCTACTCGGCTGTTCAGCTACTTCGACCGTTGGGTGGAGATGGCAAACCAGGGGAAGACGTTTAATGCGGTCGAGACTTGATAGTCGCAGAACAATTCTTGAATAACTGCCATAGTCGCTTGGCACTTTTTCTTCGTGAGAGAAACTGCAAGACCGTGGATGAGGCCTCGGAAGCGGCCGATCACTATTTGGAGGCACAGAGGCAGCATAATTTGCTGGCGTTCAAGGAGAGGCTAGAACAAAATCCTGGCAAAAAACGAATGAGAAACCAGGTGTGAAGCCTCAAGTCCATTGCTTCACATGTGAAAAGATAGGACTCAAGACATCAGGTTGCCGTGTGAAGACAGAACAGCCATATTGTGAATATTGCCGCAGATATGGCCACGATGTGCAATCATGCAGACGAAATGAACCAGGTGCCAAAGGTTCATCAGCATGCTGCATACTACCTCCCGGCCAGCAAAAAGGTTCTAAAGGCCGTGAGGGATGGGAGGGAGGGAAGGAAGGGGGGGCGACGTTGTGTTGCGGCACCAATGGCGCAAGGGAAACTGGAGACTCAGTATCGCACGCGAAAGGAGGAAAGTAGGATTTCAGCGCGGCAGGGAGGGGGGGGGGGGGGGGGAGGCTGGATTCTTTTCTGCCCGCAACTGCGTACTTGTACTTTTACCTGTCTGCGGCGGTCGGCCGCACCGTATCTTGAAAGCAATCTGGAGACCGCTCAGAGCTTTGTATGTGCTGTGCGTTCGCCGCCCAGTTTCCTTTGAACCGATAAACAGCACGAACATTTTTTTTTTTGCTTAGCCTCCCGCACCCCTGCTCCTTCGGGTTGTTGGGCCCGCCTCTCCCCTCCGTGCACAGTTTTTCCTAAAGCTCCTGTAACTTCGTAAAGTAGCGACACTCTCTTCCTCCGCCTTCACTCCTCCTCATATCTCCTCTCTTTCGCGCTCCCCCCTCGACCATGGCGCCGCCTACATCGCTTGAGCTGCTTGAGCGTAACAGACGACCTTTCGCCGAGTGAATCCACGCATAGCAATGCGGTGTGCTTTAAGCGTTTGCGTTGGCATTCTACCACCGAGTACCTTCGTGTACAGCGTAGCATTCCTATACCGAGGGTTAAATATACAGAAATTGAATGACGGCAGCTTCTTCTTCCTGTTCAGATAACTATTTTTTTAAGTGTCTAAACGATCGCAAACTCCGAACCATGACGACTCCGAATGTATCGCGTGCGCTACGTTTGGCAAGCGCGTGTCGCAAGACCTTGTTGCGAATAATCTTAAATACCACGTTTACGATCGCATGCTAACATACTGGCCTCCAGCAAACCATGAGTAACCTAGATAATCTGCACCATCCCTACCACTTGAATTCGCGGCGCGTATCAGCTATGACGCTTAAAGGCTGGCAGAGGGCACGGGTGCACCAGCCTTAGTGCCCTACAGCATGTGCGTCTCAGATACGTAATGGTCGTACGAACTAATATTTGAACGAACAAGCAAGCGAACGATTAAACGAGTGTGCGAACGAGCAAACGACTAAAGAAACGACGACTAAACGAGCCAGTGAACGAGCGGGCAACCGCACGTTTTCTTTGCGAGTGCTCCACCACCCCATCGTAACCTTCACACACTTTACAGCTCACGCAAATTAGCACGTACGTCTTAAAGACCTGGGATGCTGTCGTTCGGTGACGAACGCGCCCCGTTAACTCGGTTTCGGGAGAGCACGCGCGCTTTTCATCGGTGCCTTTTTATCGCAAATGCACAGGGCGACCGCCAACGACGAACACGAAAAAAAAGGTAAACAAAGCTATTCGCCCTAAAGAAGGGTAGTAAGTAACCACAAAAGGCAGAGAGCTGCTTTCCTAAGGCGAGTTTTTGTAATCAAATTTTCACACGCAGTCTCGCTTGCCCGCGAACTCAACCGCCGTGGTTGCTGAGTGGCTATGGTGTTGGGCTGCTGAGCACGAGGTCACGGGATCGAATCCCGGCCACGGGGACCGCATTTCGATGGGGCCGAAATGTGAAAACAACCGTGTACTGTTGCGAATGCCGATGTCCGAGGGTCCATCAAAGGTTCCATGTATGGTGCCGTGCCAGGTGCAAAGAGGAGGAGTTATCCAGGGAGATTAGAAAACTGTTTTATATACACTGTATATGGTATTTTACAAGAAGCGCTCCAGAATATTGGAGCCGTCTACGTGCTAACGTCTTTGCATGTAGTAGCGTTTACATCTCCGAGCGTTCTCCATGGTCGAGCGTGCTCTTCATCGCCAAGCGTGCTCTACATGGTAAAGCCTCCACTCTCCACAACACTCAAGTCCCCTGTTTTATCCCTCCCGTTTCCCTCTTTCACTCGACGAGGGAATACACTTGAGTTCACTTAGCCAATGACAGTCTTTGATCAGGAGGCCCTATCCCGCACGTGATGTGTCGTCGTTTCCCGCCGGGCTCCGCCTCCAATCTTGCTAGGTCGCCCCCGAACACAGGCAGCGGTTGACACCTTGGGAACCGAACGTTGATGTCGTTCCCCCGGGATTGCCAGACACGGGCCCCTTCCAAAGTTCGCCTCTCCATAGCGGTCAGTTCGCGGAACCAGGTAGGGCGGTGGCTGTCTCGAAAGGCAGCAGTCGGGGTGGCGTCGTCGTGGTTCGGGCGGCGCTGGTAATCCACGGGACCGCACCAAGGGGCGACGCTGCCGTTTAGCCACGCATGACTAGCCCGGAGACCAACTGCTAATCCCTCAGTCCCAGGTGACAATTCTCGGCCGCGAGAAAGGGGCGCCAGGTTGGCGCGTCTGAGTAGACGCCGGCCTCCTGTGTCCCGAAGGACCGCCAGACACAACAGCACCCCCGCCGCCAGATGATGCATCGGGAGGTCAAGTTGTTCTATGCAGCTCGGCCGGTTTGATGCCTGCTTCGCTCAAAGCCATGGGGCCGCTGCTTCCAGGAATGAGGATCTTCCCGCCAAAGGCCTCTTCATAGGTGGGCTCTGACTGGACTGCAGAAATGCAAGATGACAAGCTCCAAGCAGCGACCTTTGTCAGCCACACACAATGCTGCAAGCGCCACTGCAAGCCACTCTCATCGCCAGACTTTACCAATTCCAAAAATCTGACAACCCCCTATCTAAAGAAAATCCCAAAACACAAGGTACGCGTTGATCCGGACAAGTACCAAGAAACTTGCGATGATGTGTCTTCGCAAACAGACACCAACTGGGCTTATGTAATAAAGCTAAGTAATTATGAATTAGAGCTTCCACAGATCAGGAAGGCGAGAGGAGAACTGGCCTTCACTAATTCACATTCCGTAACACTTAGCACAAATAGCTACATAATCCTTACCTAATACCGAAAATGTCAAATAAACAGATGGGCAAACTATTTACGACTTACTACAATCTCGCGCAAACAGTAACTTGCGCAACTTGCGCGTGACATGCAAAACTATATGCAACTGGCACTTTGCATTTCAATTCTTTACCTGTCGCCGCGTACACACTCCCTTTTAACTAGTTGGTCTAACCTGAGCCGAAGAGGTTAACAACATAATAAAACTGCGGCATTCTTTACGCCCGTCAAACATTCAACACGCATCTCCCATAAAATGAATACATGTCAAAAGAAGAAAAAATTGCTACCCGTCTTCCTTGTTTACTTATTCTCGGGCCCCAATCGCACCCCTTTCTTTCAAACGCACTCGAGGGGGTCGCGCATTCCGGGGATTTCGCAAGGTGCCGTCGCGAAGAAGGCAAAACCCGCTAATTTGCCTGACACACCTTGTAGCCGCGACTTTCGAACAGCCGCTTCCAAGTACTGGGAGGGGAATGCATTGACAGACCCGCGCGCGCACTGTCCCATTATCTACTAGGCAGAGCCTTTTCTTTTCCCCCGCAAGTGATCGGCCATTGTAACAGCCTACAGGAAGTTTCCCTTTGTCCCTCTGCTTACAATGCGCTGTACGCGAGGCGGTTAGGCGACAGTTGCCATCCCTCTGTCTACAGTGCACTTTACGCGTTGCGGTCAGGCGACAGTCACTACGCCTGAGTCTTCGGGAAACTCTCCGTTTCGCGACGTGTGTCACGCCGATCCCCGATCTTAGCAAACGCCTAAAGGCCCAACCACAGGCACGCTTCGCCACGCGCCGGCACGCGCAAATGCGTCAAATGCGTCAAAAGCGTCAGTCGCGAACGGGGAGACGCGTGCCGGCGCGCGGAGATTTTGCCAGCTGCCGATGCCAGAAAACCAGCGGCGCGAGCCGACGCGACGCCGGCGTCCACCAATCAGAGCCTGCAAACCGTCGCCGGCGTCCACCAATCAGAGTCCGCGAACCCTCTGGCTGCTACGCCTGATGATGGCCGCCGATGCGAAGGCGCCGACACCAACGATCGTCCGAGTGCTTCGGACGCACGACGCGCGCGACAGTGTTTCTGAAAGACAGTGTTGTGATACTAGGCCGACACGACCCACGACCGTGGGTGGTGGAAGTGCGACGAGAACTTGTATCGCGTTCGAACGACGCCGCCGAACCCAACCTGCCGGCCCGCTGGATTCCGCCGATCTCAGTGCGATCGTCTGCTAAAACATCCAACCTAATCACGATTGCAGACGATTGCGGCAACGCCTGTGCTTGTTATATGTATATTTTCTTGTGCTCGAAACGAATGGAAACTTGCTTTCGAAGTGCGAAGTCTGGATAATCAGCACTCGTCTACCGCCGATGTTGTTTACATTACGCGTAGGCCTAGCGCGTCCGTCGAGTTCGACCGGCGGTGAACGAGCCCAGCTGAGAAACTCTGCCGAAGGAAATGAAATTTCAGTTACGTTTTGCGCTGCTGTGATTTGAAATATGGCTCTCCTGACTTCGTGCTGTGTGTGGTGTGGTGTAAATGAACCGTGTGGAACTTCAGGTGGTGAACCGCGGCGTGTTTCGTGTGTGAATTATGTGGTCTCGGGACTCGGGTTTAACGGGCGAGCTCGGCGCTGTTTCCAGCGGCAAAGATAACTTGCTAAAGCGAAAGACACTAGTAGCCGAGCAATGGGAAATACGCGTACATCTTCAGCCATGCCATTCGTTTAGTTGAAAGTGCACTCTTCGATTCGGCGTGTGAAATCTAGTTCAGTACAAGTTCACAGTACTCCTTCACTCACTTCTTTCAAGTGCAGGTGTCTTATGGGCTAGTTGGCGATAAATCGCTCGTGCAGCGCTCAAGAACGCTGACACACTGTAGGAAACGTGATACAACACTGTCATGTGTTCTTGTAATTGAGCACTTGGAAAAAAAAAATCTGTTTGCACTATGTGCACCGTGTGCAATGCATAGGAGGACCTGCGTCATAAGGAGGACCTTATGCATGCTGCTGCGTATACCAGGATTGCTTCGATGCCTGATTGACAAGCAGCACGTACTGAGTCAGTGAAAGTGCAATTGGCTTTTGATATGTCTTTGTTTTGTTTATGGAAAGAGCAGGTGGTGTGAGTGCATGCATTGCAGGGAAGGGGTAAAGGTGTCATCAGTGCATTTCGCAGTCTGTATGCTTAAGCTGCCCAAATCTCTTCAGCTTGCACTAAAATGCATCTCGCTGTGATACTATAAACTGTAGTCGGGAAAAAAGATTAACTCAAAACCAAGTTCCTAATGCATCTTCGCAGAATGTGTTTAATTCACTAGTTAACACTTGCACTGCAACATTATGCCAATACGCAGTGCAGCATATGCGCTTGAAATAAATACATTTTGTAAAGGTGGACGACTGGGCCTACAATAAGAAACTTTGTGTTAGCACTGAAGTGCTGCCATGCATATCAGCCACACCACAACCTCTGTGCACCCAACCTACTTCCTCAGTGGCACCCCCATGAAGACCGTTCGGACCCTTCCCACCCTGGGTGTAATATTCAGCCCTTCTCTCGACTTTTCCGCACAAGTCACTAGGCTCGTCGCATTCTGGGATTTGTGACCTGTCTCCCCTTCCCTGGGGACCTGAGGTTTTCAGAGCACTCTACACTTCTCTCGTACCACCACAGCTTGAGTACTGCTCATCAGTTTAGTCCCCTTACCAAACTCATCTCGCTGACAAACTTGAGCTTGTTCAGCGCCGGGCAATGCACACCCTCTACTCCCATCTTTTCGATCGTCGCAAGCTCATGCCAGCCTACAAGGATCACCTCAAAGCCCTTAAGTGGCGCACCCTGCAATACCAGCGCAAAATTGCACTTGTCCGTCTATTCTGCAGGGCGCTGTGTGGCTCTCTGGAAACACTTATATTTCTTGTTCTGTCCGTCTGAACAAGCCGTCAGGACAGCCTGAGCCCCATCACACCTGTACAGTCCAACGCCGCAACTCCATTCTTATACAGAGCTTTCTCTCCATTAGGACTCCTTGCGACCGTAGTGAAACGGCACTCCTGTGCATTGTGCACCGTCGACTTCCCAGTTATTGGCTTGTATGTGCGTGTGATGTGTTCTGCAAGTGAGCAAGCGTGTTTGTGTGTGTGTGTGTGTGTGTGTGTGTGTGTGTGTGTGTGTGTGTGTGTGTGTGTGTGTGTGTGTGTGTGTGTGTGAGCGAGCGCGTCATCTAGAGCAAATTCCTGCTCTAGATGGCTGACTATCACGCTCTAGCGTGCAGGCATGAGCCTTACTTTTTAAAAAAAGCCTTGCGAGCTGTCTAGAGTGCCATGGTACTGCTAAGGTTATTATTATTATTATTATTGTTGTTATTATTATAGTTATAATGACCCCTACAACCACATTGATGGTGTTGAAGCCAGCATGACACATAATTCAAAATATTTTTGGAGCTTCGTGCGCTGTCATTCTTCTAAAGAGAGCACCAAAGAGGTGTCTTCTTGATGAAAATGGTGATGTCTTGGAACACTGGTGATGCCTTTGCAGAACATTTCTGTTGTGTCTATTGTGTAAAGGATGCTTCAAGTAACCTTCCTTCTCAGCCTGGCACAGTGTTTATGCTATCAGTCAATGAAGACCTTGTTTTCAAGTGTATGAAGTGCCTCAAACCTTCCCTTTCTTGTGGTGTTGATGGTATTCCTCCCACATTGCTTAAGACGTATAGAAGCGTCCCTGTTGTCGCAAGCATCTTCCATAGTTCCCTAAAGTCTAGCATATTTTTTAGCACTTGGGTAGGTAGCATGGATATTGCCCGTGCACAAATCGGGTGCTGCGAGTGCAGTTACTAACTACCAGCCTATATCTATCTGCTGCATTGAGTCAAAAGTGTTTGAATCAGTATTGCATTCCCTGCTTTGGACAGCATGGCTTTGAACATGGACAGCATGGCTTTGTATGCAGACGACTTAAGGATATTTAAGACTGTCAACAGTGTTCACGACTGAATTGACCTCCAAAAAGACATTTTCTCACTCTCAAGCTGGTGCAGAAACAATAATGGTATGTACTCTTAAATGCTTCCAAAACTATGGCATTAAGTTACACGCGCAAAACATACCATGTACAATTTTCATACGCCCTTCGGGATGCTCCACTGTCCAGTGTCGATGAAATCAAAGATCTTGGTGTGTACTTCGACAAAACACTAAGCTTCTGTTCACACATTAAATATGCACAAAGTGCCCTTCACTCTCTTGGAATTGTGTGTCGTATATTGCATGATGACCACTCACCTGTTCTGTTTCTGAAATCGTATGCTGCTGTGTGCCTTCCACTACTAGAGTATGTCTCTGTAGATTGAGGTACAACATGCAGATCTAATTCTGACATCACTGCATGCATCCAGAATAAATTGATATCTGTCTTCCAACACCACTTTTGCCATTCTGGCGACCATAGTCCAGCACTCTCAAATGTACCTCAACTTACACCTCTAGACTCCCTTACACCTTACCCCTTCGATTAATGAAGTTGTTAGTCACTCATCCAAGACTTATTAAATCATGCCTTTTCGTTCCTAAAACTGCGCAATTTGTTGTGCTGCAACAGTATACCAGGTAACATTCCGCATTCTCTGCCTGGCCTTGTTCCAATAAAGACTGTCCTATATATGG
Source organism: Dermacentor silvarum (assembly GCF_013339745.2). Lineage (NCBI taxonomy): Eukaryota > Metazoa > Arthropoda > Arachnida > Ixodida > Ixodidae > Dermacentor > Dermacentor silvarum. Next base: position 154,225,259 of record NC_051157.2, on the reverse strand, counting down.
CTCGACTCCAAAAAACATAATAAGAATTGTGCCTGCATTGACATATTTCAGAGTTCATTTCCTATGTATTGTATATTTGTAGATAATCATGTATGATTAACTGCAGTTTACCCTTCCTTGTTTTCTTTGCCCTTATATGTTTCTCTATCTCGCATTGTTTTGTCTTCCACATTTGTGTTCTCTGTACATTTTGTCTCGCATATTGCTTTTTAAGTGCACCAGTCAGAGGCCCTCTAGCTGTTTCAGGGCCCTATAATAAACATTTGATTGATTGGTTATTGTTACTGTAATATGAAATTGATCTTTGAATATGTATTAGTATATTAGTTTAGTTCAGTAGCTTTTGTGCAATATTATTATAGTGTGACAGTTTTTTAAAGCATCCATTAAGTGTAATAAAACGCTGTTTGCTTGATCATATGCATTGTGCCATTAATTTCTTCTGGGGTTTAATAATGGTTGGCTGCCATGTCCAGTATTGTGCAATATATGGCACAGCAATTGTTACATGCCTCACATAACAAATTGAATGTCTCTCATTCGAAACATCGTTGTAGGCTGAAAACAATAAACAAACTGGTATTTCTTTCCGTTTTTTTTTGTGGGGACTTGAAGTGTATAAATTTTAAAAATAACCTGTTTACATATATTTTTTTCATATTATGCAAATGAGCTGCCCATACATTTGAATAAGTGCTTCAAGAGTACGAATAAGTGCTGCAAGGCCTCCCGATGCGGTGTTGATGCTTCAAAACAATCTAGAAAAATTAAAGGTTCCATGGGAAAGATTAGACAAACAAGAATCAGGAGACAAGCTACGAAACTGGTAAATTTTGGCTGTTCGAAATGTCTCTTTGTGAGTGCCACAAGTGTTTCAATTATTTATTTATTTTTTTGCTAATTTTCTCAGAACCCACTTACGCGTTTCACTCATGCACCAACAAGCACAATTATATTTATAATACAGATTTTTCACTGATACTTTGCGTAGTTCCTACGTAGTTCTTAGGTAATTCTTACATAGTTGGCTGTGCAACGAACTACAAAAAAAAAAGAGATCGTACGAGAGCTATTGATGTGACATGCCATGCTCGTGCAGGTGTTTGCAAAGTGATCTTGCAGACGACAACGCGAACGCAATCGCTGATGTCGATAGCTTGTGCAGTTATGTTCAAGGAAACCGTTGTGGCCGGCGTACATTCATTCATCAAACGTGTTTTTTTATATCTAAAATACCATACAGATCACTGACTTATTGTTTCAAGCTCAGTTTACAGAAGGCTGTTTTAGGCCGCACTTGGACGGTTGAAGACAAAATGGTCAAGCAACAGTGCACCGCAGCCGAGAAGCGAGCGCCGGCACGCGTCAGAGCTAGTATCCTGTGGTTGCGCGCCCTTTTCCTCCAGCCGACGCGAAGCGGCGCGTTCGCTTGTCGGCGCGCGCGGCAGCGTGCCGACGCATGCCTGTGGTTGGGGCTTAAGCTTGGGGTTTACCCTCCGTCCCTTTTTCGCCGTCTCTGGCTGGATCGTGACCTTAGCGCATCTACTAATGTCGTCTTGGCGCTTCGCATGTTTGACTCTAAGCGCCTCGACCACGTTCGCCTTTCTCGTCCTGCGCCGCCTTTTCTGTTTGGCATGCTGCGAAGAGTCTGCAGCACCGGCACGCGCACTTGAAATTTCGTTGCCCCTTTGGGTTTCACAGTGCGACTGCCGTTCTAATAGAGCATGACCAGATTTGATCTTTGAGCATGTTAGCTCGTCATCAAGTCTATCTTCAACTGGCCTAGCTCTATACTGCCGTCGATAGCATGCCAAACTTCTCGCTGGCCTTCGTAGTCGGCCCTTGCTTCCGGAACAGCCTCGCTAAACGGCGAAACAAGTGCTTCTTCGCGCTTGTCACTATTTCCGTTAACGACATGCACCGCAGCCCTCTCAGCGCTGTCTGAACAATCTTTGTCACTGCCATCTTGGCCTTCGAAGTCGGCCCCTGGTTCTAGGGCGGGAAAACCACCGCTCTCTTCGGTGACCGCATTCACCTCGCTTCCGGCTACTAACACGTGTAACTCATCACTGCTTACAGCTGCCTCTGGAATCGTTACATGGTCCTGTGACCGCTGCTCAATAGGGAATAAGCCTATCAGTCTCTGAGTCTCCTCACGTGCTTTTGCCCTGAAAGCTCCCTTGCTGGAGATGGATTTTCCCGGTTCCCTCAGCATTTGCTCCGACCTATTCGAGAAGCAATGCGTGACCTTGTCTGGCAGGCTGGCCGAAATTGCCGCCGCCGTACAAACTTGGCCTAAAGGGCCTTCCGTTTCTGGTGCGGGAAATCCGCCGCTCTCTTCGCTTTGTGTGTGTGCCACTTGCATCACACCATTTCGAAAGCTTTCTACACTAGTCCTCTTAGTGCTAATGTTACCTTCAACAGGCTCGGCTTTTTCATTGTCTTTTGGGCCTTCGAAGTCGGCCTGCCATGCTACACCAAATCGCCTGAACAAAGCCCTCTTAGCCCTGTCGTAGTCGCGCGGTTTCTCCTCTGACAAGCAATGCATGAAACACGCACCGACACTAAACGGGAGAAGTGCTCCTAATCGCTCGGCCCACGAGTCCCGGCTGACACCCTCTTTCTCACACACTCGTTCAAAACCGGCGAGGAAATTAACAATACCCTCGTCTGTCTCGAAAGTGTGGAGCTGGCGTCGCGCTGTCCGCCATCTGAGCATCTGATTTTCCCGTTCGAGCTCTTTCATCCTAAGAGCGTGCCGTTGCGCTGCTTCTTGCTCGCGCCTCTCGCGAATTTCGGCATCGTGCCTGCGCCTTTCTGCTTCTTCACGCTCGCGCCTCTCGCGCTTCTCTACAGCTTCAAGCTCGCGCCTCCTGCACTCCTCTGCCTTTTGCTTTCTTTCCTCAATTGTCTCCCAAGCCTCATCAGCTTCCTCGACCGTCACCTCTCCTACCTTCATGACGTCGAGAACCGCTTCTTTCGTTTTTGCGGAGTCGACCGAAATGCCTAACTCCTCGCAAATTAGAAGGAGGTCCTGCACTCTGAATTTATCCATAGCGATCTCGTTTGCCTTCAAAATTCCCCCTTCCTAAAATTCGCTATTTAATGAAGGTGAATTTCCCAAAATGGTGCCCGCCAGAAAACACAAAGTTACTCTCCTAGCCACTACCTACTTGTACTAGAGAGTTCTGGCGACATGAAGCGCAAACTCAGGCACTAAGCCCGTCCTTATCGCTACCATCAGGAGATCGCAGAATTCCTCTCTTCGTTCCTCCCTTATGAAACAATTTTCCTGGCCTCTCCGGCCTTCTCCCAACTCACTTCCTCATTCTGTGAAAGCTCCAATTGTTGACTTTTGCCTACCGCAGGGACAACCAAAATGCCCATCGGCTCACAACTTTTGAGGAGTTCCTGGATTTCAAAGTTATCCGTATTTACAGCGCACCCTGTGTTTCTTCCCCACTAGTAATTCAGCCCACGAGACACTGTATTATTCTTGGTCTGCGAGATGAAATCACTAACAACACCAAACCACCATTACCGACTTAGTCACCTGCGCTAATGAGTCTGGCGAAAAGAGAAGCAAACACGTAGCACTCACCACACCGATGTAGCCAACGCCGGCCGATCCCATAAGCTGCCAGCCACTGTTGCGAATGGTGATGTCCGAGGATCCATCAAATGTTCCATGTATGGTGCCGTGCCAGGTGCCAAGAGGAGGAGTTATCCAGGGAGATTAGAAAAACTGTTTTATATACAC
>NC_051157.2:154197042-154221399 GCF_013339745.2 Dermacentor silvarum | reverse complement strand
GGCGCTTTTGCGCGCCAAATTTTCAAGGCTGCATATAAGCGTTGCGTCCGCTCGGGGCCGCATATAGCGGGCCTAGCCTGCCGCCGCAGCCATTGTCACGCATAATATTGCTTGAAAGTCCGTTTATATGCAGTACTTTACGCTGGAACGAAAATATACCGCATCTGTGCCGGACATTATACGGTACATGACTAAGAGTGTAGCTGTTTTTCGCAAACTACATGACAGTAGGCATCACTATATATATATATATATATATATATATATATATATATATATATATATATTGTAACGCGCAAAATATACCGTTTATTGCCCTTACGGATGAAGGGGGCCGCTTATTTTAGGTCACGAAGGTGAGCGCAAGAACAGCCAGCTCGTTGATGAAGTCAGCGTCGTCCTCTTCCTCTTTTCCCCCTCGGTACCGCAAGCAGTAAGGAGCAGTGAGGGTAATGCTTTCAGGAAGAAAGTAAAGCGAAAGGCAAAAGGAGAGAACGCAGAGAAACAAGTCGACGCCTCCACGTTGCTTTCGTGGCGGAGGAGGAGGAAAGGAGCGAGAACATGGCGTATTCCGGCATATACGAGGGGATTGTTTTCGGCGGTAATTATCGTCATATCTTTGCACCGGCGACGTTGTGCGAATGTGTGGATGGCTAGCTCATCAGAAACTCAAGTCCAATCAGAGGGCTGCGCAGCAGACGACGGAGTTTTGGTGACGCTCTTTCCTTTCACCTGTAATTTTTCCTTGATGTGTTGCGTCCTATCGTTGTATGAAGAACGTTCACCGGTCTTCGTTTTCCTCACGCGCAACATTCCTCTCGTCGCAGACGAAGCCCGCCGGGCTAGTCAATCCATTTTTCTTGAAGTGAACAATTTCAAGCTGGCGACATGGCCCACTTGGGTCTTGGTAGCTCTTGGCACTTGGGTCTTGGCAGATCAGTATCGTTGCAGCAAGTGACGACGGCATTAACGACACATGTTCGCTAGTTTGCTAGGCACCTATTGCACAGGGCGCTTTAAACTTTTCATGGACAAAGACGTGAATGCAAGCTGTGTTTGGTTTCGAAAACAAATCCGAACATCGAAAAAATCAGCGAACAAATCCAAAATCGTCGATGCCATATATTTACGACGCCGGCTACATCTATTTACGACGCCGGCCCTAATTCTCTAACTTCTTTTTTTTTTTTGCGCAGCATGTGCTGGCAGTCTGCGGGAATACAGGGATTTTTTTGTCCCACCAATGGTTTCGATTTTTGTTCCGTTTTTCTTTGTTTGCGCCGGCGCATCTGCTACCGCTCGTACATCTGGGCCCGTGGCAGTTAGTTCCGGCTTTGTCCCGCAGACAGTTTCTGCTTCTTGCATTCGCATAACTGATGGATATCTGGTTTCTAGTCTCTGAAAGGGTGACCGCTTCATACCCACTGATTTAGTGCTCACAGGGGTGCCATTGCATCTATTCACAGGCGGGCACTGGCGCACATAAATGATGCTGCCATGCCTGCGTGTCCTTTTTTTTTCTTTTTTTTTTTGAGACTTCCAAGCTCATTAACTCTCGCTGAAAATAAGATGAAGGATTAGCGGAGGTTTCCCACTTTTTGTTTTCTGATGAGCACACGACCATAGAGTTTTGCTGAATGCACTCATTTACGTAGTTTGATTACGCCATGGATGGATTATGCTATGCCAACGCAAAATATTTTTTTCACAGCTTGCATTTGCACTGAAAAAATTACAGTATTTTTTTTATAAATAGGTCTCTCTGAAGAAGTTATAAACATGCATTACAAGTGCTCTTGAGGGTCGCATTTGGTGAAAAAAGTCTTCCTTCAAAGGGTCAACCTTGCATTGTGCTGTTTTGCCATGGACCAGTATGTAGACGTTACACATATATGCCATTATAAAAGCTTTTGAGTGTGTTCTTCAGCTCAGCAACCATGCTTTTTGCAAGCAAGCACGAACAGAACATTGTCCCGCATAATTGCTCTTAATGGTGTCATTAGATGCACCATATCTTAAAACTGGGCATAGACACAATAACCCGTGGCTAGGGCGGAAAGTTCTAATTATCGAGTTTTTACTACATGTAGTTGTGTAAACAAAGTGCATACTGGGCATTCAACATGTGTATATAGATTTGTAAATAAAGCGTTTTCAATGTATAACGGCTCATTCCTTTAAAAGCAGGCACACATTCCCCATGCCATGTTGCATCTCTAAAGGAATTAAGTTCTAGACGGCATGGCTGGCATGTGCCCGTCTCAACTCGAATGTGGAAAATCATTTCCAGAAGGCCTTCTAGAATGTATATCTGCTCTTTATTCAGCAGATATACATTAACCGCTTAATGTAAATTTCCTCCATAAAGAGCTCCACATAGGCGAAATTAACACAGAGCCCGTCACAACAGGACCTCATGGTGCAGGTACGGCATGAGATATCAAGCCTACCATTAATATATATTTGTTGTGCAGCACACAAAACCCAATAGTAGCGTAAGGCAGTGCATACAAGGTCCTTGCATTGTAATGCAGTGCATACGTGGGGTACGAGGCCCTCGTATGTATGGTAGTGTATACGTCGAATACAAGGTCCTCGTATTCATACGTGGCATACGAGGTCCTCGTATGGCATCGCACGCGTGGCATACGAGGCCCTCGTATCCATACGTGGGATACGAGGACACGTATCCAATAATCTCGTATATACGAGCCACGTATAACACGTACATACGAGATTTTAGGGGCGCCGCCCTTAGCGTCGAGCCTTGTCCCTCGTCGCGCCGTCGTAGCCACGCTAGTACTCGCCGCTCCCACTAGAGGCGCAGCTGTGCTCTGCAGGGTGACATGGGTTGGGCCTCTTTTGAAGTCAGGGAAGCACAGAGCAAAATTAGTTTTGAATAAAGGCTAAGGAACATGGATGAAAATAAATGGGCGCCTAAAGTGCACAAGTATCTCTACATGAAAAGCGTGGGCACAGAATGGAGGAAGGGGTCAAGGAAGTTGGCAACGAAGTACAAGATAATCGAAACTGTAAATAGACATCCAGGAGTCATCAGAAAGAAAGTGAGGGAAGTAGAGACCGTGAATTGGATGCAAAGAATGGAAGCAAAAAGGGCAATGGAGATTTACAAGAATGAGAAGAAAGAAATTAGAAGGGAAAATCTGTACGATAGCACAAAGGGCAGTGCCTTGCTATTTGAGGCTCGAGCCGGTTGCCGAAGGACCAAAACATACCGGAGCAAATATTCGGAACTAGATGAGGCATGTGTATGCAGCAGTAAAGATGCGGAGACCACTCAGCACATCCTAATGGAATGCGACGGGATCCGCCCAGTGAGAACCGCAGGTAACGTGCAACTCCCAGAAGTGCTTGGGTTTAAAGTGGAAGGAAACATCAACAGATCAGCCGTAGAGATAAGCAAGAGACAATTAGAGTACTGGTGGAAAAACAGCAGGGAAAAGAAGGATACGACCTGATCTCTTAAAATGATAGGTAGCGGTACAAGGTAAATTTTTGAAAAAGAAAATATAATAATGAGAGGTATACAAAAATGCTAGATAAAGCACATGTATGAGTATACCTGATTAAATCAAGCAGGCTAGGTGACTATTTGTCGCCGCCCCGTTTCAAAGGGGATGCCAATAAACCACCACCACCACCACAATCATCATCATGATCTCTTTCTCTCTCGTTCCCGACGCGCGCTCTCTCTCTCGTCTTGAGTGTACTAGAATATGGTCTAGTACTAGTAATGGTCTAGTAGTAGAGTAGAGTAGTAGAGTAGAGTCTAGTACAATATGGTCTAGTAATAGAGTAGAGTGTACTAGACCATTGTCTAGTACACTCTACTCTCGTCCGTAGCTAGGGGGGCTGCGGTGCACAAGGGCGTTCGTTTCTCTCTCGTTCCCGACGCGCGCTCTCTCTCACTCTCATCCGTAGCTAGGGGCGCTGCGGTGCACAAGGTCGTTGATTCCCGACGCGCGCTCTGTTTTCCTCTCGTCCGTAGCTCTGGTTTACCCGAATGCGTTCGTTTCTGTTTCTCTCTCGTTCCCGACGCGCTCTCTCTCTCTCTCGTCCGTAGCTAGGGGCGCTGCGGTGCACAAGGGCGTTCGTGCCCTACGCGCGCTCTCTCTCTCTCTCATCCGTAGCTAGGGGCGCGGCGGTGCATAAGGGCGTTCATTCCCGATGCGCGCTCTCTCTCTGTTGTCCGTAGCTAGGGGCGGTGCCGTGCACAAGAGCGTTCGTTCCCGACGCGCGCTCTTTTTATCGCGATAGCAATTATATGGACACTTCCACCGGATTTCTGCCGTCGGCGTCGCCGTCGTCGTCGCCTTGAGGTTCCGTATAGATAAAAGCTTCGCCGCGCGCCGTATGCCCGAGCGGAAGCGTGCGGGGACGCACGCTGTCACGGAGAGCGAACGCACTCAATCTTCCACGCGCAAGCAAGGAAGCGGGAAGCGAGCGCCGGAGGGAGCGGGGCGGGGGGGGGGGGGGCGCATTTCTACTCTGCCAACAACCGCGCTCGTCGCTCGCTCGCAGCGTATCTTATCTCCACACGGCTCTGACCTTTATGCGCTGTGCATTCGCCGCTCAGTTTCCGTTGAAGCGATAGACCGCACGTACCGTCGCCCGCTGCGGCGTATATGCGCTTGCTGCCAGCGTTTTGACAGTCGTTGTCTGCAGTCATTCAGTGTGATCTATTCATGTTTGTTTGTGCGCTCTCACACCACAGTTAGTAATAGTCGGGCCACATTTTCCAACGCACGCTACACGTGCAATGCTGCCCGGATCGGCAGTGCGGCGCTACAGGTGTGTCCCTTCGCACGCGCTGCCCACGGGCAGCGCTTCTCATCAACACCACCGATTCACACGCGCCTCTCGTGGTCGTCGAGTCTCTCTTCATGTCGGTCTACTTACGCCGCAGCACACCTGCTTGCTTAATCAGCTCATGTTTACTACAATTCATATTGCTACCAAAGCCGCTCACCTTACTTCGTATGACATTGCTGTGTTGCTATCGCATTCATTGCTTCGCCCTTAGGGCGAAACTGACATTTTTTCTCTCTCGTCCGTAGCTGTGGTTTACCCAAATGATCCCCCGGTGCTTCGCAGACTCATCATCATTCACGTCGCGGATATGCGGCGATTTTTTTTCAATAGGCGTCTTCATTCATTATAGCCTCTTGCGAATTTTATTGTGATAGCACTTATATGGACACTATATATAGCTGATTTCTGCCGTCGTTGTAGTTGCCGTCACCGCAGCCATATAATGTCCAAGGGCGATAAAATCGTCGCCGGGCGGTCTATGCTGTATGTGCGCGTGAAACCACACGAGGGACGCGCGCTTTCACGGGGAGCGAACGCACGGCGGAGAGCAAACGCGACGTCTTCCGTTGCGCGAAAAGCCGTGGGGGAATTGGAGGGAGGGAGGCGGGGGGGGGCCCTAACGACGCAGCCCCGTGCTCCCTGATGGGCTGCAGCATTAAGCGTCCCTTTCCTCCTTCCTAATCACCATATAACTTGAATCTCTCACCCGAAAAGAGAAAAGCGAGAAGGCAGCGCGGCAGGGAGGAGGTACGGTTTCTCCTCTGCTAGCAACTGCGTACTTGCACTTGGCGCGGCTGCGGGCGGCCGTGCGTACCGTACCCTGAAAGTGATCTGCAACACGACTACTACCTTTTATGCGCTGTTCTTTCGCCGCTCAGTTTCCGTTGAAGCAATACACCACACGAACCTTCGCTCGCTGCTGCTGGCGCGCTTGCTCACGCCAACGTTTTGACAGCTATTGTGTGCGGTCATCGAGTGTGGTCTATTCATGTTTGCTTGTGCGCGCTGACACCACGATTGTTAATTTAGTTAGTCAGCAAATGTGCCCATGTTTATACAGCCGATAAATCTACTATCCTTGCTCCGTCTAGCTCTCTGCTAATTTGCTATCGCAACTGATGATTCGCCTTTCGGACGAAACTGGGCCTTCTTTAGCTGGAGCTTCGAGTGCTCTTACATGGTATGAAGATTGTTTACAGCAATTCTTAAACCTTTGTATGAAGGCAGAGATCGTCGTTAGTGTAGTTTAAGAGAGTGGTTCCGAAACTTAAGCTATTTAATATTTATGTTAATACAATTGCAAAAGCTTGAATGTAATATCGTTGGTCGCATAATTTGAAAACACCTTTTAGATGCGGAGCATCTTATAGCGGCGGCCTGTCCCGCGGCGTCGTTGGCGTCGGCGTCCGTCCGCACCTCTCCTCATTCTCTCCATGCCAGCTGTGTGATAACGCCTCTCTCCCCCTCTCCACGCCATCTGTTCGATAACGCACTTCTCCCTCCGTGTCTTCATCCGCCACCTGTGCGATAGCGCGCGCATGCGCGCCTCTCTCTCTCCTCCTCCTCTCCGCGCCTGCTGCTTATATGAACCCGGTGCCTGCGCCGCTGCCTCAGTTGCTGCTTCGGTTTAGTCACGCTTCGCCGCCCGATGCGCTGAATGGACGCCAACGAATCTGTCAACGAACTGTCTGGCACATCTTCAAACCGCAGCAGCCAGTTCATTAACAGAACCGCGAGCACCTCTGAAGACAAGGCTGCACAGAGAAGAGCTCGCGGCGCAGAACGTAAACGTCGGTGACGCGCAGCGGATCCAGATTCAGTTCGCCAACGCGAAGCCGCTTCGACACGTCAGCGTCGAGCAGCGGATTCCACACTTCGAGAACGCGAGGCCGCTTCGAAACGTCAACGTCAAGCAGCGGATCCTGAGCTTCGAGAACGGGAAGCCGCGTTGGTTCGTGAACGTCGAGCAGCAGAACCTGAGGTTCGGGACTATGAAGTTCAACGTAAACGTACGAAGCGAGCGGCGGAACCCGACCTTCGAGAACGTGAAGCCGCGTTGGTTCGTGAACGTCGAGCAGCGGATCCTGAGCTTCGGCAACGTGAAGCAGCGTCGGTTCGAGAACGTCGAGCATCAGCACGGCGTTCACGCGATGTGATGGGGATCAACGCAAGTTAACACGTAATAAAAACGTAATAACACCAAGTTAACAACGTTAATAACACCGCAATAACAACGTAATTAACGCCGTTATAACGACCGCGATGCTCCGCATCAGCCCATGGTTCCCCTCGGGAAGCTGGTGAAATTTTTTTGTGTCTAGCTCATTAACTTGTACTTGGTTGTGTTTTCCGTGTTTCAAAGTTGTGGCGCAGCGCGCGAATGAATGTAGAATGTATGAACGCTGGCCGCACGCTGCGTGGGTCTCAGAGCTGTGCTCGTATTAGGGATTTCCTTGAACTAAACTGCTCAACAGCTTGGCCTGCGTTAGCTGGGACACCCTGTATATTTAGTTCTGCAATAGGGCATACAAAAACATAGTGTGTGGCCAAGGTAATTACAAAGCTGCAGACGTACGTGACTATAGCATGTGTCGGCGTTCGTTCTACCGCAGAGTCGCTGGGGATTACAGGGCATTAAAGAAAACAGTATGTAATCTCCCTACATTGAAGACGATGCTAGGGGATGGGGAAAATAAGCGCACACGAAATATTTATTCCCTATGCGCGCAACGCTATGTGTAAGTGGTCATAAATGACCGTTTCATTGAAATACGGCGCCGAAACCACTAAGCATCTTTTGATGGCCCATTGAAGGTGCTTGCAGCACATCCAACTTTTTTAACGTTGATTACTCTGATGGGATTTTACCTGCGATTGCATTTAGGAAAAAACATAGGTTGAATCACTCAACATTAGGCGAACAGCACTACTCTCGGCTCTGCGTGAACTTTTCGACAATGTACTTTTTCGTCAGCACAAATACTTTGTCCTAACGTTGGCTACAATCTGGGCTGCCATTGTTGCATCATTGTCGAATTCGCCTTCCCTTCCCTGTGAAAGCTCAGATGTGTTTGTACATAATGAATAAGGCGTATTAAGAAATCACGCACGGAGTCTTCTTCACTATACCGGGATAGTATTTGGGTTTATAAATATATCCGTACTTTCAACCTGTGTACAATTCACAGAAAAAAAAATTCGCAGGAGCCTTAGTGGCGCAAGGCTAAGGACACAGCGGAACTGATCGCTATTGTTCGTTCTCGGCTTCCCTCGCATCGGGATATTCTCGGAACCTATCGCTTTCTCTCCCGTTCTCTAGTATTTTCTCGGTAGACGTACTCGGGGTCTCTGGCTTGCCGTCGTCGTTTTCCCGCGTCTTCGGCTAACCGTGCTGGGTCCCATCGGCGTCTACGCTGGCAGTCTCGCTTAGCAGCGCGCCGCGATTCTTGGTAAGCGACTTCTTCCACGGAAGTGGGGATCTTCCTTGGTCTCCTCATAAATACGTCTAGCGCGCCGCCGCCGCGCACCGGCGTTCATGCCAAACGAAGGAGCGCATGCACAGTTGACCGTGACGTCACGTCTGACTGGCGGCGCACGCAGTTGTGCGCAGCTGGTGGCGAATTCGTAGGGGAAGTGGTACGCAAGCTATGCAAAGTGTACGGGCGGCAAGCTGGCGAGCGCAGACGCGCCAGGATGACGTCCCGGCGCGTGCGCAATAGCGCGCAGCTGGCGGGAACTCGGCGGAGCCGTGTCGAGTCCGGCGAAGCCAGCGCGCGCTTGCGCCGGCGGTTACTAGAAACGCGAGGTGAGGTCATAGCTCGGCGCAATGTTTCGCGGACGACTAACGGAGTTACGCATAGCTCAAACAGCTTCGCTGTTTTAAGTCACACAGCCTGGAACACCTTATTCTACGTGGCAAACTGCCTTATATACTACGAATTCTTAGAATTATCTATATCGTGAACAGCAGAAATAACAGTTTCTTTGAACGAATCGTAGGTGTCAAAACACTTACCACTAGAATGGAGCTCCCCGGCGTCATGTCGTTGGTCTCCTGTATCAGAACGACCTGCACAGAATATGAATAGTATAACGGCATTATTTATATGAGAAGTTTGGCGGAAGACCCCTTTTTTGGACAGTCGAATTTCAAAGGACGCGGTGATTTTTCTCCTAACAGAACGTTTCCTTCTAATACGAATTATATACGGCGAACAGCGCCATTTAGGCGCTCACGTATCTGCGGGCAATGCATAGCAGCGCTTTCAGTTGTCACTGCATTGCCATTTCACGACTGATGAGTTGCATTTTATTGCGATTGCAATTATATGGACACTTCAACCGGATTTCTGCCGTCGCCGTCGCCGTGAGGTTCCGTATAAATTCCAAGGGCGATAAAATCATCGCCGCGCGCCGTATGCACGAGCGAAAGCGCGCGGGGGACGCGCGCTATCACGGAGAGCGAACGCACGGCGGAAAGCAAACGCGACCGTCGCGCGAAAGGCCGTGGGGGTATGGGAGGGAGGGATGCGGGGCTGTGCTGCTTCACCAAATACTTATCTTGCAACCGGGCGCAAGGAGAACTGGCCACTCAATCTCCCACGCGAAAGCAAGAAAGCGGGAAGGCAGCGCGGGGCAGCTTCTCCTCTGCCAACAACTTCTCTGCACAACTCCTCTGCACTTTGCCCAGCGGTGGCACTCGCCCGCAACGTCTCTTATCTCCACACGGCTGTGACCTTTGTATGCACTGTGCATTCGCCGCTCAGTTTCCGTTCAAGCGATAGACCGCGCGAACCTTCGCCCGCTGCGGCGGCTCCGCTTGCTGCCAGCGTTTTGACAGTCGTTGTCTGCGGTCATTCAGTGTGATCTATTCATGTTTGCTTGTGCGCGCTGACACCACGATTGATAATTCAGTTAGTAAGCGAATGTGTCCAAGTTTATGCAGCCGATAAAACTACTACCCCTACTCCGAATAGCTCTCTACTAATCTGCTATCGCAATCGATGTTTCGCCTTTCGGGCGAAACTGCGACATTTTTCCAAACATTTTTTTTCAGTACGTAGGATTGTCACTTCTTTCATTAATAATGCCTGTGACTAATAGCAGGGCATTTGTTTAAAACTTAGGCATATTCCTAGTGCTTTATAGAAATTGACGTTTGTAATCGGGGCCCAAGCTAACGCAAAGGGTGGTAAGGTTGTCAGATTGGTGGAGTAGTTTCAAACTGAACACACGAAGGTGAGAAGAAAGCAGATGTAGCCTCCTGGGACAAGCGCCACAGGTTAATCAATAATTCCAAAAACAATAAATCAACCAAAGCATTACGCAAAACAATTCAAAGAATCACAATTGAAGCACAAAAATATGGCCATGAATTAGACAACGAGAACTGGCTTCAAACCTTCTTATCAGCTTAAAGGTCCCCTAAACCACCCACCGGCCGAACTTTAGTTGTGGTGATGCAGTTGTGCACTAGTCTACAACGAAGACGTAGCCGCGAGAAGTTTTCGAAATGGTGCCGTAATAGCGGAGTTCCACGCGTTTGATTATCGAAACACGGCCCTCGCTCGCTTCGCTCTTTCCTTCGCTACTAACCTCGCCGAGTGCTTCTGCAAATGTCACGTGACATACGTCATCGCCAAATCGCTAATCAAAACACTGCCCACTTCTGGTTAAGGCACGTCCACGCTAGCGGCAAATATACCGACGGCGAACCGGCCTCCAGTGCCGTAGAACGTCGGCAGCGCGAGAGGTGTTCGAAGTAGACGGCAGTTCGGCCGGCGCACCGCCCGCTGCACGATCAACGGGCCAAAGGACGACCGCGAAGCTGCGCGCCTCCGCCACCGGCGACGAAAACATCGGCTGCAGCTTCTTTTTCAAGGAAAATATTTTTCCCTAGATAAAGTGATGCGTAAACTGTAAATTTTATGAAGAAAGATATCCACTGTCAAACGTTAAACATGAACGAGAGCTCCGATACTTGTCGAGCACAGCTGCAGTGCACGGCTACCGACGGCCGACGACCGGCTCGGCTGTGCTCGTATCGCAGCCGAAACGGCGCCGCTAATATATGCCTATTTACTCCTTTGTGTACAATTGTTGCGAAGAGCGATAACAAAGGTAAGAAAATATTGCGGCGTGTGAGCGTCGGTAATTAATTCCAAAGCGCCGTTCGTTTTAGCTTTGAAGTGAACCGGAAAAGGCCTAGGGACGACATCGGCGCCGTCGAGCGATCGGCGGTGTTGGCGCTGAGGCTGCCGCAGAAATGGGTCCTGGTCTCATCCTCTCTACGGCAAGGATATCTCGCCGTTCGCGAGGAAAATCGTCGTCGAACGGTGGTCCGCGAATGGCAAACGGCATGCGGGGAGTTACCGTGCCGGTAACGGGGACGTGGACTCGGCGCTTCTTGGCTACCCCCTGTTGCTGCGCTGCCGGCCCGTGTTCAGGCGAAACATGCCGCTATAGACCCTGTATTTCGCGCACGTCTGAAAAGGCCGACACTGCCGCACTCTGTTCGCGCAGGTAATGAGACCACTTAGCACGATTGTGTTGGAACGTGAGCAATTTGTTTGGCACTTGCGTTGCATGCTGTAATTACCGATTCGCAAGAGCGCACAAGCGAGCGACACGACAAGGGAGGGCAGGGAGCGCGCGTACCTGCTAGCAGACAAACCGGAAGTCATATGTTCTTGTTCGACCAATGGGTATCGTCATTGCCGCTGGCATCACCAGATGCACCCTGCTGACAACGTGACGACCGCTGGAGATACCAGAAAGGCCACATAAACAAATGAGCCTGAACGGGGGTTTTTATGGTTTAAAACTGCTACACGCGTGTGGTATTTGATTGTTTGACCGAGGCGCGCGGGCGCCATCACTCGAGAAAGGAAGAGGAAGAACGAGCTGGGCTCGCGCTGTGAACCTAACCGGTCAGCGCTGCGCTGCAACCGCTGTTGTAAATACAACCTGTAAATAGTGGCCCGTCTTACTGACTCGTTCTTCGCGTAACATCGTGGTGGAGGTGGAACGTTCCCCGTCCTCGCCACGGAGCTCCGAAGCGGCCGCACCGTCGTCTTCTCAGCCATGGCTTCCGATGGAAACACCCCGTCGCCACCTACACCTGCGGCGCCTACCACAACGTACGTTACGGTTCCTAGTCTCCGTGATCCTGGGACATTCTCCGCCCAAAATGGCGTTGACGTCGACGACTGGCTCAGCATGTATGAGCGTGTTAGCCGAAGCCACCACTGGGACCCTACCATCATGCTTGCCAATGTGATATATTATCTGGACGGGACACCGCTTGTCTGGTTTCGCACCCATGAGGTTGAGATATCCAGCTGGGACACTTTCAAAGAGAGGCTTCGCGACCTCTTTGGCAACCCGTCAGGTCGCCAACAGGCTGCGCGAAAGGAGCTTGCTACCCGTGTCCAGTCGTCGACAGAATCGTATGTCGCCTACATACAGGAAGTGCTCGCGCTTTGCCGGAAAGTCGACGAGCACATGACCGAGGTTGACAAGGTGGGCCATATCCTAAAAGGCATCGCGGACGACGCCTTCAATTTGCTCGTCTATAACGACGTCTCTACTGTCGACGCCATCGTCAAAGAATGCCGCCGCTTCGAGGTAGCCAAAAGCCGCCGCGTCGTCCCACAGTTTTCCCGGCTCCCAAACACCCCTGCCACGTCCTCTTGCTCCGCTCTTCCTGCCACACGACCTTTTCAAGAGAACGTCACTCGTATCGTTCGCCGTGAGATTGAAGCGGCGAGTCCGGCCCCCCTTCATCCACGACCCCTCGACGGTACCTTTGACCCAGCGGCCCCTACTATTTCCGTCATACAAGCAGTTGTGCGGCAAGAAATTGCAAACCTTGGCATCCCTACCGCCTGCTCTGTCTCCCGACCTGATTCGGCATCCATTCCCATGGCCACATCCTTCAACGACCAGTATTTCGCTCCCCGACCACGCAATCCTGCTGAATGGCGTACCCCCGACGACAAACCGATCTGCTTCCGCTGCCACCGAGTTGGTCACGTATCCCGCCACTGCCGCAGCACCTGGATGCCGCCGTACTGGAGCTCATTCCCTGCTCCTCGCCCATACGCCGACGCTCGCCGTTACTCACCTCGCCGTCCGTACTCTACTTCTGATGCCCCTGACAGCCGCTCCTCCGGGCGATCGCCGTCGCCTCAACGCCGTCGCTCCCCGTCACCCCAACCTCGCCGCTTTTCCTCGCCAAACCGCCGGACGGAAAACTAGGCCATGCAGCTCTTGGAGGTAGTGCTGCATCCCGTCCGTCCTGTACAAATCCTCCGCTGACGCTCCTCACGAACGCGAACCTAATTGACGTAGACGTGGATGGTGTTCCATTCAAGGCATTGGTTGATACTGGAGCCCAAGTGTCCATAATGAGCGCTAATCTTTGTCGTCGCCTCAAAAAAGTTCTTACGCCTGCCATCACTCGGGCCGTACGCGTCGCCAATGGCGCCACTGTTGCCGTCAGTGGTATGTGCACTGCGCGCGTAGGAATTGCTGGCCGCCACGTTCCAGTCCTGTTCACCGTGCTGACCAGTTGCCCTCACGACCTCATCTTCGGGCTCGACTTTCTGACGACGCATTCTGCCCTCATCGACTGTTCCACCGGTACGCTGTGCCTCGAGCTTCCTCTTGTTTCCGACGTTCGCCCCGAACAACCGAACACCCTCTGCACTACAGCGTTTGTTCGGTTACCTCCAAAAGCCCTAACCTTCGTCGAATTGGCCTCAACGGCAACCGTGCCTGATGGCGACTATGTCGTTGCACCTATTCGTGACGTCCTCCTGGCGCGCGACGTCTCTGTGCCACACTCCGTCGTTACCCTTGCCGCTAATCGGATGTGTCTCCCCGTCATCAATTTTGGCTTGACGAAGCAAGTGTTACCTGAAGGCATAGTGGTGGCCACGCTCCGGTCTGTGACAGACGACCACGTCACTGCTTTTGCAGCCGACGCGTCTCCAGATCCTCCTGATTACCCACAGGATGCCTTGAACCTCGACGGCCCATTACGTCCCATGGTCGCTCCGGACCTCGCCCCTGACCAAGCAGCCGCCCTATATCGCCTTTTGTTGTCCTACCGCGACATATTTGACACTGAAAATCGCCCACTTGGTCAGACGTCCCTTGTTCAGCATCGGATAAACACTGGTGATGCTGTTCCCATTCACCGCCGACCGTATCGTGTGTCCACGGCAGAGCGGCAAGTTATTCAGCAGGAAGTAAACAAGATGCTCGCCAAAGGCATTGTTGAGCCCTCGTCGAGTCCTTGGGCGTCGCCGGTCGTGCTCGTCAAAAAGAAAGATGGCACGTGGCGTTTCTGCGTTGATTACCGCCACCTAAACCGAATCACTAAGAAGGACGTTTACCCTTTACCACGAATTGACGACGCTCTTGATTGTCTTCACGGTGCCAAATACTTTTCGTCCATTGACCTTCGATCTGGTTATTGGCAGATTTCCGTCGATGAGCAAGATCAAGAAAAGACCGCTTTCGTCACTCCAGATGGCCTCTACCAATTTAAGGTTATGCCGTTCGGTTTATGCAATGCCCCCGCCACGTTCGAACGGATGATGGACTCTCTGCTTCAAGGTTTCAAATGGTCAACTTGCCTTTGTTACCTCGACGACGTCCTTGTGTTTTCTCCTACATTTGAGACGCACCTTGAGCGCGTTGCAGCCATCCTTGACGTCTTCCGCAAGGCTGGGCTCCAATTAAACTCATCGAAGTGCCACTTCGGGCGCCGACAGATTACAGTGCTCGGCCATCTCGTCGATGCTTCCGGAGTACAACCCGACCCGGAGAAGGTTCGAGCAGTAACGGCTTTCCCTGTACCTCAGTCTGTCAAAGACGTCCGGAGTTTTGTGGGGCTCTGTTCTTATTTCAGACGGTTCGTGAAAGATTTCGCAGCAATCGCTCAACCACTCACAGAACTTATGAAGAAAGACGTGCCTTTTACGTGGGGTTCCCCTCAGGCTGCCGCATTTTCACGCCTTATCACGATTCTGACTAATCCACCGATCTTGGCCCACTTTGACCCGTCCGCACCAACAGAGGTCCGAACCGATGCCAGTGGTTATGGGATCGGCGCCGTCTTAGCGCAACGCCAACACGGACACGACCGCGTTATAGCCTACGCTAGCCGACTCCTGACAACTGCAGAGCGCAACTATTCGATTACCGAGCGCGAATGTCTTGCTCTCGTCTGGGCTGTTTCAAAGTTCCGCCCATATTTATATGGCAAGCCCTTCTCAGTAATCACAGACCATCATGCGCTGTGTTGGCTTTCGTCGCTCAAGGATCCTACTGGCCGGCTCGGTCGTTGGGCTCTCCGACTACAAGAATATCCCTACACAGTGACGTACAAGTCGGGACGCCAACACCAGGACGCAGATTGCCTCTCTCGCTACCCAGTCGAAGACCCGACCTCTACGTCTGAGCCTGACACCGACGCCTGCGTTCTCTCTGTTTTTCCACTGGTCCATGTCGCCGACGAGCAGCGCCGTGACCCGTCCTTGCGTGTCATCATTGACCGCCTGGAATCTCCACTTGCCGACAGTTCCCTTCGCTTATTCACACTTCAAGATGGCGTACTCTACCGCCACAACGTTCACCCCGACGGCCCAGCATTACTCCTTGTGATCCCTAAACACCTTCGCTCGGCTGTTCTCCACGAACTTCACGACCTCCCCACTGCCGGTCACCTCGGTGTGTCACGTACCTACGACCGGATCCGCCGACGCTTCTTTTGGCCTGGGCTTGCTCGCTCCGTTCGAAGATACGTAGCTGCGTGTGATAAATGCCAGCGACGCAAGACACCATCGACGCTACCTGCTGGGTACCTACAACCAATCGACATTCCCGCGGAGCCATTCTTTCGGGTTGGTTTAGATTTACTTGGTCCCTTTCCTCTTTCTACCTCTGGGAACAGGTGGATCGCTGTGGCCACAGATTACGCCACGCGCTACGCCATCACCCGAGCGCTCCCTACAAGCTGCGCCACAGATGTTGCCGATTTTCTTTTACGCGACGTGATTTTATTACATGGAGCTCCGCGACAACTTCTCACAGACCGTGGCCGGACATTCCTGTCAAAAGTTATCGCGGACATCCTGCAGTCCTGTGCCACGAGGCACAAGCTATCCACGTCATACCATCCGCAAACTAATGGCCTCACGGAGCGTCTTAATCGCACTCTCACAGACATGCTCGCGAAGTATGTCTCTTCAGACCACACAGACTGGGACCTCACTCTGCCGTTTGTCACCTTTGCCTATAATTCCTCGCGCCACGACACAGCCGGCTATTCCCCATTTTTCCTCCTGTTCGGCCGAGAACCAGCACTGCCCCTCGACACAACTCTCCCTGTTCACGCGGCACCCACCAGTGAATATGCACTTGATGCCGTCGCCCGCGCTGCTCACGCAAGGGAAATTGCCCGTGACCGCCTTCTGAACTCCCAAGAGAGTCAAAGGCGTTTGTACGACCAGCGACACCGAGACGTGCACTTCCCGCCTGGTTCTTTGGTGCTTCTATGGTCTCCGTCGCGTCAGGTCGGCCTGTCAGAAAAACTGCTGTCGCGTTACACAGGCCCCTACCGAGTGCTTCGTGCCGTGACTCCCGTCACATACGAGATCGCCCCTGACGCCCCATCTGCTTCCCAGTTCAGCGATATCGTGCACGTTACACGACTGAAGCAGTATCACCCTCCCAGTGATGACATTTAGACGCTCCGGGACGTCGCTTCTGCCGCCGGGGGATTATGCTACACGCGTGTGGTATTTGATTGTTTGACCGAGGCGCGCGGGCGCCATCACTCGAGAAAAGAAGAGGAAGAACGAGCTGGGCTCGCGCTGTGAACCTAACCGGTCAGCGCTGCAACCGCTGTTGTAAATACAACCTGTAAATAGTTACCCGTCTTACTGACTCGTTCTTCGCGTAACAATACCTTTTAAAACTTCATCACCCAACACATTTACTCCATCGCCACGGAGTAAAAAAAAAACATAAAACCATGCTTTTACCTCCTTCCCGAAATGGTGGATAAAAAAAAATGGAATGACCTGATATCACTCCACTTACAAAATGGAGTGTATCAGAGCGAAAACCTCGTGCCGTGAAATGGAGTGAAAATATATTTCCTCCGTGCACTGTAAGCACAACATAGAGCCGGCATAGGTAAGAGATACGACGCGCAACCTTTTTCAGCTTCTCGGCACCAAACCTTATTTCGTCAGCGTGAACGTATTCAATATAAAACCGTGAATTCATTCTCAACACTCATAGATGTGGTAAAATCGGTCTTAAAATGGAGTTTTCTGCCTCACGAGAAATCTCATACGTAAATGGAGTAAAATCCAGGCTAGTGTCGCAGTCGTATTCTTGGCCCAGTCGGATCCTTTACCGTTGTGCAATTTTTTCCTCTTTCGTGCCTTTCAACTCGTGGATACTACTTTGGATAATCAGCGGCCGTTTCTACAAGCCTTTGGCGTCACCATGGCAGCAACGACATCTCGGTGTCTTTCTCAGCACGCCGCACACGACGGAGATTCCGACCGCCTCGTGGACGACGGCATGAACACGGGATTGAAGCCTAACATCTATCGACAACTGCTCTAGGCCGGGCAGCCGCAATGTCATTCAGGCACGCCCGACGAGTCTCGAACAGCGGAGCCAACCTCGCATCAGTCACCTCAGGTGAAACGTGGTGAACGTGGTGAAACGATTTTTTGTGCGCGAGGTACATAGCCTGTGGTACTTGCATTCGGAGCTGTGGCGTTTAGCTGCGCTGTAATGGACGCCTTGGTCCCAGCGTGCAAGAATAATATTGTTCGAGAATGGCGGGCGACGTTGCATGAACCAGGTGAGCGTGAACGTTTCGGCCGTCGCGTTACATGTTACACGTAGCGAAGGAGGTGCCTTTAATGTGGCGCCACCACTTTCTTTAGCAACTCGCTTCAAGCAGAGAATGCCATTAAAATACTACAATGTGGGCGGATAATATGACGAAAAAATAGCGTGTCTGTGCTTCGGTGTGCGTGAGGGAGGAAAGGGCGCGTGCGCACCTTGCTTAAGTGTATGTGCGCGTGTGTGAGCGCGTGCTTCTTTTGTGAAATCTTACACATGAAAGCTTTCATGTGTGTCCGTGTGCATATACTTCTGTTGCAGCAGCACATGCATACACTTGCTTATGGGGTTTTGACATCGGTCAGCACACAGGCAGGCACAGACGCGCCACTAATTGAAGGCCACGCGAAGCATGGGGATTGCAAGTATGTTGGGGAGGCGAGAACAATCGTCGCCTCTCGTCACTCCAACACGCGTTTGGCAGGTTTTGTGGATATTGACCCCACCGGAATGTGGCGTGTCAATTTGGGCTAGCGTGCCTGTGTGTTCTTCCTCTCCCGGCGAGGAGGATACCATTTGGTCACCCTAAAGTGGTATGGTCAATGGACGCGATCCTTAACTTGCACGTTGGTTAGGCAGTCAAATTTTCTGTACGTGTCGTTTGGGCGTGTTCACTTGCTGACTTCTATCGTCAATGATTTAGGAAGACTCCAGCTTCATCCAATTTTGAAATACGGCATTATCTATGGACTTCACACAATGCCACATATTCAGTAAAAACCATTTGCAAAAGTTTGTACGTCGGCTGCCATGTTAAGCTGTTTATTTTTTTTTTTTGTAAGTGGAATATATTTTCTGTTTTAATTGTGGATCCCCCAAGTTAAGGAGAGCGATAGTTTATATGGTTCACTCGAGTAAGTAAAATGTTACAGTGGGCTACGCATCGTTCTGTCATTTAATGTTGTCCGCGCTTTCTTTTATTAGTACATCTGTAATGTGTTGTTGTCGTGCGCGTTTGTTTATTGAATGTGTATTATGTTGGACTCTTGGCCTTGGTATGGCCAAGGCCATACCATAAAGGTATATACCATAAAGTATGGTATATACTTTATATTATTTTTCATTGTTATGCACCATTTCAAGCAACATGCTCTTATTACGCGTAATTTTCCTTAAATGCTGTGTTTCTCTCTATGTTTTGTCTCCCGTGTGATGTTGTAATGCCTACAGATAATAAAATATACTTTGGCTGCATAAACGTACACTCACCAACTAAAGAACACAAAAACAACCGATTGACGTTTCGGCGCCCAGTACGGGTGCCTTGTTCACAATAAACGAATGCATGGTGATCTTTATTATATATGCGGCGGTAGACGTAAGGCGCTTGCGTACAACTCAGGGAGGGGGCCCCGTGTCTGGTTTATTGTGTTAGTCGTAGATGGTATGCAAAATCATTCGAGAAGCAAGCGCGATGATAATTTCTTCTCTCTTTCGATGACGGAAGCCGAATGCCAGTTAATACTGTGACCAGTCTTCTCGTGATGCTCTGCTAGGGCGCTGTAACCGTGTGTCCTTTGGCTACATCATTGCGGTGCTGCTGTAGCCTTCTTTTAAAGTTTCCCGTCTCGCCTACGTAGCACGCCTGGCAGTCCTGGCAATGAATTTTGTAGATGACGCCGGGATATTTTTCTTTTTCAAGGCTGTCTTTGACTAGGACGAGTTGTTGTTTTAGTTTGCTTGAAGGGACGTGGCAAATTTGTACATCATAATCTTTGAAAATTCTTGAGATTGACTCGCTCACGCCTCGTGCGTAGGGGAGAGACGCCCGTTTTCTTGTTGCTAACCAGAAATACATAGGCAAGAATGCACTCCTGTCACGTAATAATGGTCCAATGGCATCAAGAAAAATCGTCGTGCAAACTTGAATCTTGTCAATGTCACATACTCTCGCGTACGTGAAAGCGCAAATGCGGTCGTTTTATTTGTGCTAAATTCGCGTTTCGATTTACGTTATTGAACAGAGTTGACTAGCCGAGAAAGGGAAGTTAACTAGATGGGTAGATAAATGCTCTTGCTATAATTGAATTCTATATTAGTCTCCAGTGAAGTATTATAAATACATTCAAAATGGAACAAGGAAGGTGGAAAACAAAATAAGCTACGGTAATGGTTGTTACCGTCACAAAACATAGCACCTGCAGTACTTCATCAGTCATTAATAAGTGTCCTAAAGCCACGGCACGAAAGCTGCTGCTTCAATTCATTGCAGGAAAAAAGTATAAATAATGTAAATGGACCTTAAGACACTGTCTTCCAGAAACGGATAAGTATTTACTCCATTTGCAACACCATAAGAACACTTTCCAGAAATGAAGTAATATTCACTCAAATTTAAACACTTAAAGACTCCTTCAAGAAATGAAGTAATATTCACTCCAATTAGGATACCTAAAAACCCCTTCCGGAAATGAAGTAATATTCACTCCAATTAGGATACCTAAAGACCCTTACGGAAAGGAAGTAATATTCACTCCAATGGGAACACTGTAAAAACTCCCGAGAGAAATGAAGTAATATTTACTCTTAGTTGAACACCATAAAAGCTCTTGTGGGAGGTGGTGTTAACTAAAACTCCATATGAATGGAGTATATTAAGCTCTCATTCGGGAATGCGCTAGGGCGGCTAGGCGACGAGGCATTTATTCCCATCTGGGAATGTTTGTGTTTAGTGTGCAGGAGACGAGGACGGCATTGTTTTATTTTTATTTTGTGGCACGCCCGCGGCGCGTAGTGCTGCAGTGTTTGGCATAGTTGATCGTCACGGCATTCTGAACTCTATGCGCGTGTTTACTTGGAATGTTAAAAAATATCTGAGGTGGTTTAGGGGCCCTTTAACGCACAGCTGCATAAACCGAAGGTTTGGCATATTGAGGACCCCTCTAGGCCAGGGAAAAACCAAGACACGCGATAACTAAACTGCAAATGTTGGAAAACCAAATGTAGAGGAGCTTGCTGTACAATTTTTGCATACCTTTTTTCCAATCAAAAGCGACGATGATCCCTTACCAGATTACGACGAGTACGATAAGCGCAATGCCTAAGGCATTTTCTCTTCGTGAATTACATGCCGCCATGCAGAGCTCAAAAAAGAACACTAGCCCTGGAGCACATGGACTAACGTACACAATGTTGAGAAACTTGCCAGCGAATTATCAAGAGGCTCTGCTAGAATATACTTCCACGAAGATAATTATTTCGAGCTCGCTGAAATAGAACAGCCTTCCTTAATGATGACCGACACTCAAGAGAAAGCGCGCACACCGGCGCCCTTCGTCGTCTTCTCTCTGGCGATCTTGCGACTGTAGTGGGCAGCTGACTTCTGACAATCGGTGCCTGTTGTGGGCAGCTTACTTCGCGTCAATACTCCCAACGTGAAAAGCGACCGTCCCGGCCGCCGGTCGGAGAGGGTAAAGGGCGACAGAGGGCGTGGGAGAGAGTTGATCAGAGGGGCACTTCTTCGCGGACGTAGTACGGCTTCATCCCTACTATGTGGCCAATCTCGGCTCTGGAACGCCGTCGGCTCGAGCTCAAATTAGTACTCTGAGGGACGTCCTCGTAGTTCATGTCGCTGATTCACCTGACGATCTTGTACGGGCCAAAGTATCTGCGCAGTAATTTTTCCGACAGCCCCTGATGATGGACGGGTGTCCACAGCCAAAAGTAGTCGTCGGGTTCGTACTGAAGGTTCCTTCGGCCACTGTTTTAACGGCAGGCGTCGGCACTCTGCTGGTTGTGGATGCGGTTGCGAGCAAGCTGTCGAGCTTCATCGGCTTTCTGGACGATGTCGTCAGCAGTGTCACTTCTTGTTGTTCCGTTGTCTACCGGGAGCATGGCGTTTAAAGGTGTTATGCAGCCTTCATAAACCAGTTAAATGGTGTGAATCGGGCGGTTTCCTGCACATCCATATTGTATGCGAATGTCACGCATGGTAAAATTTGGTGCCAGGACCTGTGCTCCACGTCATAGTACATCGAGATCGTATCGGCCATAGTTCTGTTAAGGTGCTTGGTTACTCCATTAGTTTGTGGGTGATAGGCCGTGGTTTTCTGATGATTGGTGTAGATCAGCATGACGATCTCTTGCATTAAGTCAGCAGTAAACGCAGTTCCTCGATCGGTTATATGACGGAAGGGGCCCCATAAAGTAGTACGATTTCATGGACAAAATTTCACATTGACTCCCTGTTTATACGCACCGTGATTGGTGCTCCCCGTTCGTCCTTTGCTGCTGCAGTAGTGGGCATATTATGCTTGTGGCCTTCCTCAGCCCTGATTTTGCGTGGACGGAGACCAGCATAGATGCTTACATGCTCCAAAGTGTATGAGGTTGATAGCCACGCGTGTAGCAAGGCCTGCAAATTGGTGATGCCCACCAAACCGATCATATCCCTATTGAGAGAAAGTGGGGCAGCGAGGGTGAGTGACTCATTAGCGGCCCCGAACGACAAGAAAGTCACAGGCCTGCGCGGCACACGCAGCACAGTCACAGCGTAAACTGGTGGAGCGGCTCAAGAGCAGCTCCAATTTCCGCACCACGCGCAACAGGGTCATCGCGGCAACGTCTCCTCGCCTGGTTTTGACGAGAACGATCTGAACTGTCCGCCCGGCGTCGACGGCGAGCTGCGGCTTCTAATGCTCTCTGCACAGCAGTCTGCTGAGCCCGATTAAGCCTGGTTGTAGCCGCGCACGTAGCTATAGGATTCGCTTCTTCAGCAGCGATTCGTACCTTGCGAGGAGACGCTATAACGTGTACCGAAGAGGTATCCAGAATACGTGGCGCACATCTCACATCCCTTGAGCCGTGGCACCGTACGTTGTTGTCGTTGATGATGATGTCTGTTTATTGGAATCTTCAAAACGAGCTGGTGACAATTAGTCACCTAGCCTGCTTGAGTGAACCAGGTCCAGTTGCACGCAGCATGCAATTGCTATATGCAACTTACATGTCGGGCAGGCTGCGTTTGCAGGCACCTTAACTAGATGGCGCCACCATAGTGGCGGAGGCTCGGGCAGCTCGGCATCGCGTTGATTGCGCGCCTCGTCTGAATCGCATCTCGTCGTCTGCGCCTGCGCATGCTGTGTTTGCAGGCACCTTACCTAGACGGCGCCACCATACTGGCGGAGGCTCGGGTCATCTGCGCTTGCGCACCTGCCTAGGGCGCGTTTATAGGGCATTTTTCCGCTGCCGGATAGTAAGCGCTTGCGTGGCTCAGCGCTAAAGTGTCCGCCTCCCGCGCAGCGGGCCTGGGTTCGATCCCGACCGGGACCGAGTGCTTTTTTCGCATTTCCGGCAATAGCGGTTACGGTCACCAGCGGCGACGGCAGCGGACACCATCGCGAACAGAAACACCTATTGGAATAAACCCATAACAGCTTACGCTGTAAAAACATCGTGATGCTGTAGCGTTCCGCGGGGCACAGCTTTGGTTTCCGCGTACCGCGTTAGGTAGTGCGTTGCGACGACTACCCATTTGTTTCCTGCGGACGACGTAGGGAACGGACCGAGGAGATCCATTCCCACCTACTGAACTGGTGCTGGAGGCGGGTCCAGGGGTTGCAGCAGACCAGCAGGTTTCAAAGGTGGAACTTTGGGCCGTTGACAATCACGGCAGCTTCTCACTTGGCGCTGAACGGACGAGAATAGTTGTGGCAGTAATACGACAAGAAGTAACGTTAGTTGGCTGTTTTCGAAGTTATTTTTGTAAAGCACGTCGTTGCGGAGGCAGTAAGAAGTCAGACCTCGTGACATCGGTCGTGGGACAACAACGTCAGCTCCCTGAAGGTATCTGATGAGGAGAAGGAATGTACTGTCTGCACGTTGAAGGTCAGCCATCTCGACAGTGTCTACTACACTAAGAAATAGGAAATCCTGCTCGAAGTCACTGGGCTTCCAAGGTATGGGCGCACGTGAGAGGCAGTAAGCGTCGCCATGACTCTGTACGGATCGATATACCACTGTGACGTCGTACTCCTGAAGGCGGCGACTCCAACGAGCGAGGGTGCCTGCACGGTCCCTAAGACTCGCAAGCCAACACAGTGAGTGGTGGGCACTTATAACGCGAAAAAGCTAGGACGTTAAGGTAGGGTCGGAGCTTGCCGATGGTCCAAACGACCGCTAGACATTCCTATTCAGTCGTGTAATAGTTGACCTCCGTCTTTGTCACACTGTAGCTCGCGTAGGCTACTACTCGTTCGGAGCAGTCTTGCCACTGAAGGAGTATAGCACCGAGCCCCACGTTGCTGGCGTCTGTGTGGCTTTCTGTGTCAGCGTTGTTGTGGATATGCACGAGTACGGTGCTGTTTGCAGTCGCTTCCGCAATTCTGTAAAGGCTTCCTGTTGTTCATCCGTTCACTCGAAGGGTACATATTGGCCTGTTATTCTCGTTAATGGTTCGGCGATCCTTGAAAATCCTTCGAGAAAACGACGGTAGTAAGCGCAGAAACCTAAGAATCGCTGAACTGCCTTGTCTGTTGCACGCGGGAACTCAGCGACGGCAGCTAGCTTGTCGGGGTCTCACCGAACACCGCGGGGGCTGACTACGTGTCCGAGAAAATATAGCTCCTGAAAACCAAAATGTCATTT
>NC_051157.2:154156252-154196942 GCF_013339745.2 Dermacentor silvarum | reverse complement strand
CTCTGCCAACTCTGCCGACGCCTCAAATTGGCCTGGCGTCGGCAGACGGCGTCTATCCGCCGGAAGGCAGTCCAGTGCTCAGGCTGCTTGGTCCGCAGAGCGCGGCACTCTGCTTGGCGTCGTGCGGCCCATAGATCGAGCAGCCAAAGGTCAGATAGGGGTTGGGCTGGTTGTATGGTCGCCCGGACAGTGGCCGCCGCTCCACTGTCTTGAACAGCCCGCAGAAAGTCCCCGCTGGAATTGTTCGCGAGGTTCCGCCGGAAGGCATCCCAGTGGATGACCGTGCAGGATCTTGACCTGGGGGGTCGAGCGGACGAGGGTGTCAACATGATGGGAAGGTGATCGGACCCCCAAGTGTCAGGCACCGTGGCCCATGTGTAAGAACAGCATTCTGTCGTAATGATGACGTCGATGGCTATTCTTAAGCTGCGGGAGCCCCTGCGCACATAAGTGCGCAGGGGCTCCTGGGGCATCCTGGTGTTTAGGATGACAAGGCTGGCCTGAAGTGTAGCAGCTACCACAGCATCGCCGGGGCGTTTGCCAGTCTGGTTTAGCAATGGAGAAGGAAGAGTGAAATTGCTGCTCAGCGGCGCAGAAGAGCGGAGAAGCTTAACTCGTCGGATACCGAAGTAGTTACCTAGAAATTAGCGGTTGAGCGTAGGAAGAACGAACAGAAGAAAGTTAAACGTGCTACGGAGACACCGGAGCAAAGGAACGAAAGCCTAGCAAAGCCGCGTCGCCAGGAGGTTGAGCTACGTGGCCGACCATATCAACAGCAGCAACAACAAGACGCTGTCGATGACGTCAAGGCTCGCCGATTGACTGACTATACGATGAAACTTAGCGAAAGCGCCAGTGCGACTCGGACCTTCGCGTAAACAATCCGTTTCGATATCGGTGCAACGTGTGTGAAAGACTGTGGTACATGAAAGACTTGACGCCGGCAAGTAGTGCCATGCATGAAACGTTCAGTTTAGCGGCGCCGCCTAAGTGGGGTGAAACGTGGTGCGGGTTTCTACAGCATGCAAGAACTTTCTCCTTAAGCAGAAGATTCCACTCTTTAGCGTTACCAATGGGTATCGTTAACAGCCCATGCCACCAGGTTTACCGGTTCTGAACGATGTAGCTGAACGCTACGTATATACTGGCATAGCCGAGCTGAGCCACTCCAAATTTTTTTGCAAGCGCAAGTTTGCATCAGGTAGCGCAAGACAGGGGTAACTGGCCATAGCGGAGGGAGGCCTTCGTCCTGCTGTGGACAAAAAATAGCCTGGTTATGATGATGATATTTGCAATAGGCGCCCGGCAAGCAAGGGGACAATTCTCAGCGTTCCGAGGCACCGGCCCGCCGCGCTCCTCGTCCCGGAGTGCGCGCGCAGACTTTTCGGTAGTGCAACTAGATGGCGCAGTGTGTTCAGAAAGAATAGGGAGCCTAAGTTCAAGCGCTGTTAAGAAAGAAGTGCGTGAGAGGCGACCGGCTGCCACGTGACACGTTTCTCAGCAGCGTTCGTCATACATCGGTGCGCTATGCATTTTGGAAGCCACGCGCCGGGTTCGTGGTGGCGCCGCTACATGACGTCAATTGTTTTTAGGGAAGCGTAACAAGGAGTCCTGCTCCCGTAGACGGTTCATACATAACTCGTCTCGACGGTGGCAATTCGTTGTGTCGCTATCTGTATTCACTGCTGAACAGAATTAGCGTCGACAGTCATCGTGAGATGTGTCCTGCCGAATATTGTCATCAGCGTAGTCAACGTACAGCATTTGGGTAATACCAGTAAGGCGAGACCGATGTATATTGTCCCTAAAACCGGCTTCTGAGGGAATATAAAAATATATGTTTATTAACATTTTATAAGAACATTCAAGGGAAATGAATAAGTGGTAAAATAAAATCAGTCACATTTTAGTGCACCCTATATTTTAAAGTCTTAAAAGTGCCTCACATTGGAGATAGTTATCCTCGATGTTCCAACTAGTGCACTGCATGGGCTCGGGTTTACCCGGCCCGGCGCGGCCCATGGGCCGGGCCGGGCCGGGTAGAATTGTTTTTTCACGGGCTCGGGCCGGGCTCGGGCACGGCGTGTGCTTTTTGACCCGGGCGCGGGCCGGGCTCGGGTTTCTTGACGCGTGCCCGGGCCGGGCTCAGGCTTATGGTAAAGGGGTGGCGGGCCGGGCCGGGCGGGTAACGTAGATTATTTCCGGGCCCGGGCCGGGCCCGGGTCTCGCCATAAAAGTTTTGATCGGGCTCGGGCGGGCCGCCCAATGTGAAAACGGGCCCGGGCCGGGCCCGGGCCGCAAAAATCGGCCCGTGCAGTGCTCTAGTTCCAAAACATTATCAAGAAGAAAAAAACGAACGCGTGGATACCACAGAACAGGTATACCCACCAGTACCTCACACGGAAACGTCCAGTGATGAAGCGCGTGACGAATTTAGATGATGACAGGCTGTTTAGTTTCGGGCTTGGTCGCGCTTTTTGTCACGGAGTATTTCCCTCTGGTATAACGTTCATGGCTGCGTTTTTGAGCTTCCAGCCCGCCCTGTAATATTACTGCTAGGGTAGAACATTGAATTTTTCGAATTAGGTGCTATTTACAAGAATAAAAATATAGAGGCGCCAGAAATTCAGGCTGCCGGCAAGCTATTACGACCCGACTGCTCTAATAAAAAGGTGAGCACCCAATAT
The DNA here is from genome assembly GCF_013339745.2 of Dermacentor silvarum. Classification (NCBI taxonomy): domain Eukaryota; kingdom Metazoa; phylum Arthropoda; class Arachnida; order Ixodida; family Ixodidae; genus Dermacentor; species Dermacentor silvarum. The sequence continues at coordinate 154,194,255 of NC_051157.2, read as the reverse complement.
ATGTTAGTCTTGTGAAACCTAATTTATTTGCTGCATGTATGTCCAGCCTTGCCTAGCAATTCATCTGCAAAAAAGCTACATTCCCTTGGGTCTAGGCTTTTTATTCATCATACTAAAAAGAATGAGATACTGTAGAAGTGCCTGTATCAAATAAGCATTATTTTTCCTCGTTTCTTTGTGTGTTAGCTCAAATAACTGATTGATCGTCCTTTCTGAGCTTTTGACGTCTGTCAAATTACCCTTCAACAAAATTTTATTCAGCTGAGCAGCAACACCGCCATAAATGTAGCACCTTGGGCGGTTGAAACACGACTGCGTGCAGCAGTAACATTGTGGCGGCAAACCTGTTGACTTAGAGATAAGCCAGTGTGTCCTCGTGCTTGTTTGGAACGGTAAGCTCATATCGCCATGGTTTCATTTAGCATTCTGTGTATTATTTTTTATTTTCAATACGGCCAGTCTCTTCATCGAGACCACATTCACACATATAACGCACGATAACCAAGGGCAAGGAATATAAAATAACACCAACTTGACCAAACCAGTACACCAGTAATATTTTTCGCGATCATCATCATCGGCCTATAGTTATGTCCACTGCGATCTCCAATTACCCCTGTTTTGCACTGGCTCATTCCAACTTGCGCCTGCAAATTTCGTAACTTCATCACCCCACCTCTTTTACTGCCATCCAGAACTGCGGTTTCCTTCTCTTGGTATCCATTCTGTAACTCTAGTAATCCACCGGTTATCCATCCTACACATTACATGGCCTGCCCAGCTCCATTTTTTTCTCTGAATATCAATTTGGAATATCGGCTATCGCCCTTTGCTCTCTTATACACACCGCTCTCTTCCTGTCTCTTAACGTTAGGCCTAACATTTTTCGTTCCATCAGTCTTTGTGCGGTCCTTACCTTTTCTCGAGCTTCTTTGTTAACCTCCAAGTTTCTACCCCGTATGATAGCACCGGTAGAATGCAATGATTGTAGTTTTTTTTTCGACGACATTAGTAAGCTCCAAGTCAGCATTCGGCAATGCCCGCCGTATGCACTCCAACCCAATTTTATTCTTCTGTAAATTTCCTTCTCATGATCAGGGTCCTCTGTGAGTAATTGACCTAGATAAACGGACAAACTCTAGAGCCTCACTGGGGATCCTAAATTCTTGTTTCCTTGCCACGCTATTGAAGATTATCTTTGTCTTCTGCATATTCATCTTCAACCCCAATCGTACAGTTTCCCGGTTAAAGTCCTAAATCATTTGTTGTAATTCATTCCCATTGTTACTGAATATGACAATGTCATCTGCAAACCGTTTCTGACCTATTCGCCGTCGATCCTCACTCCTAAGCCTTCCTAGTCTAAGAGCTTGAATACTTGTAAGTGTGAAGTGGATAGCATTGGAGAGATTGTGCCTTCTTGCCTGACCAATTTATTGATAGGTATTCTTTTACTTAAAAAAAGTAGAAGAAGATCGCGGAGCGTGCAAAACCGCTCGAGCCCTCGAGGCACGCGTACCGACGTCTAATCCGCGAGGAAGAAGCAACGACACAGCATTATCGACGCGGCTCTCGGATTGGAAGGTCGCTTCGTCAGCTACGCTCTGACGATGGGAGTGCGGAGAGCCCGGCCACGAAACTCGTGACGTTGGCAAGGCCCAGGCGTGGCTGTAGACCTCGGAGGCGAGGCACCTGGGACCGGCTGCTGCTGCTCACGGTGGTTCCGATCTTCTTCGCAAGAACCCAACCTCCTCGGCCGAGCCAGATTAACCGATAATCGCCGGGACACCGGGTCGCCACGCAGATAGACAGAGGGCGAAGAACGCTTCGTTAAGCCTAACCGAGGAGTTGACACGTCAGCGGCGGCTACTGGGGCACCAGCCAGGTACTCGGTTAGGTCGACGGAACCGCGAGTCGTCGGCACTTACGCCATCAGTGACACCCCGAAATAATACGACGTGGACTCGACGAGAAGAGCTTCAAACCGACGGTCCGTAAGAACCTGCATTTCTGCATTGCGGCACGGTTAGGCCGAGTGTAGGATGGCCAGACTTTGATGTGAGTCAGGGCTAAGACTGACTTAAAGACCTAAAGACGAACCTTGGCTCCGAGACCGAGATAGACTGTATAGCCGTTCCTTGTTTACATGAGAATTTTTTGGTAGTTTTGTATTTATTCTGAGTTTTGTATTTAGTATTGAGTGGACATTTTGGTTGCGTTATGTCTTTAGCTTTGTGTGCCTTACGCTTTTCCCGATCCTGTTCATATTAAATCCCTGTTTGCGGTGCTGCCAGTCGTATCTCATATCCATCTCAGGTAACACCTGCGTGCAACCCTTCTGCTCCCCAGTAGCGGTGACAAATTGGCGAGTCTGCCAGGATACGGGGTCAGGCTACGATCCAGGACGTAATTCCGGCCCAGCCACCGATACTTGAGAGTCGCAGAGATGGAGTTGGAGCGGTTGGCGGCCGTAGCAAAGGATTTGAACATGACTAAGCAGGAGGCGATGTTGTTCTTTGAATATGCTCGACAAGAACGGGATAAGCAGCAGCAACAAGCACGCGAAAATCATGAGCGCGAGAAGGAAATTTTAGAGTTGAAGTTAAAGTTGGCAGAGATGAACGCCAGGACTCGTGAAGGGTCGATTACCCCCAGGTCAGCGTCATCCAGCTCGACTTCGCCCAAGCCAAAACAGATTTGCCCCAGGAAATTGATGGCTCCGCTTGATGAGCGCAGACATGATTTAGATGTGTATTTGCACCGCTTTGAGACAATAGTAGTCGGGCAAAGCTGGGCAAGGAATGAGTGGGCTAGCGCCTTAAGCCTGTATTTAGTAGGCAAGGCTTGTTTGGAAGTGTGTTTGGGCGGGTGCCCGCTGAAGAGAGTCTGGACTATAATAAGGTGAAGACAATTTATTGCAAAGATTCCGGCTAACCGCTGAGGGTTTCCGCGAAAAGTTCAGGTCATGTAAGCCGGAAGACCCGGAAACCGGAAAACAGTTTGCAGGTAGATTGACCAACTACTTTGAAAGATGGGTGGAGTTGTCAGAGGCCAACAAGACATATGAAGGGGTGCGGAACAAGGTCGTAGGAGAACAATTTCTCGCCAGGTGCAGCGACAGTTGGGCGATATTCCCCATGGAGAGGAAATTAAAAACAGTAGAGGAGATGGCTGTGCATTCAGATCAGTTCGTAGAGGCGCAGGGACTAAGAAATCTTGGAAAGAGTGACAAGGACGCGCTGACGGCAGCAGTAGGGGAGGCGAGGAATCGGGGTCCAACGAACAGGTAAAGTACACCACAAAGATGTTTCCCTTGTAACCGTCTGAGACATGTAGCAATGAACGGCCGGGTGAGGGTTAATCGACGTGGTTCACCAGTGGTTTGCGAGCTCTGTCAGAAGAGAGGTCATAGGGCGGACAAATGCAGATCAAGATACGTGGACAAAGCAGCATGTATGATGAAATGTAAAGAGGATGGGCCGAGAAAAAGGAACATGCCCGTGGCGAAGGGAGAAATACAAGGACACAACGCCACAGTACTGAGAGACACGGGGGCGAACACCGTCTTAGTCAGGGAGAGTCTGGTGCCATCCCAGAGGATGACCGCCTACTTCAAACCAGTCATTTTGGTGGATAGGTCAATTCATTATTTGCCAGAGGCGCAAATTCAAGTATCGACACCATTTTTGACGTGATTGATCACAGCTCGGTGTGTATAAGATCATCTGTATGACCTGATTTTGGGGAATGTATCAGGGGTGAGAAGGGCGGATGACCCAGACCTTAACTGGAAGAGGACAGAGGAGGTAGAGAAGAGGAAAAAGCCAGAAGCGGTAGAAGACAAAACACCTGAGGCCCCCAGATAGAGGTAGCGGCGGCAGTAAAAACGCGAGCTAGTAGTAAGAGTATTAAACCCGTAACACCATTGGAGGTCACGAACATTAAGGGATTGAGCACAACGGCGAGTGAATTCAAGGAATTACAGGAGAAAGACAAGTCGTTACAGAAGTGAGTACAGAAGATAGGAGAAGTGGTACGAGGGAAAAGAAGTCGAAACGTGGTGGAGTTTTTCAAGAAGAACGATTTATTATCCGGAAGGTGTGTGTTCAATTCCAGAAGAGAGGTGCAGCAGTTGATGGTCCCCAAGGAACTGAGAGAGACAGTAATGAAGATAGGACATGACTGTGTGATGGCAGGACATGAAGGGATAGGGAGCACGTTGGGGGGGATTACAGAGGAGTTCTTCTGGATTGGGGTACAGAGTGATGTGAGGAGGTACGTCAGGTCCTGTGATGTATGTCAAAAGACGGTGGCAAAGGGTTGTGTAGGAAAGGCACCGCTAGGAAAGATGCCCATCGTTGTTGCTACCATTCCACCGAGTAGCGATTGACATCGTAGGACCTATTAGTCGCGTGTCCGGGAAAGTTAACAGATATGTTCTCACGTTGGTGGACGTCGCCATTAGGTATCCTGCCGCGTTAGCACGTAAGACGGAAGATACGATTCAGGTGCCGAAGCATTGTTAGAGATGTTTGCTCGGTATGGCGTTCCAAGGGAGATTTTAAGTGATAGGAGCTCTAACTTTACATCGGAAGTTATGAAGGAGATAAATAGGTTGCAGTCCTTAGATCAAAAGCTAGCTACCCCATATCACCCAATGGCCAATGGGTGATATGGGTTAGTGGAAAGGTTTAACGGGACACTGAAGACAATGATCAAGAGGATGTGTCAGGAAAGGCCAAAAAACTGGGATATGTACTTGCGAGCACTCTTCTTTGCATACCGAGAGGTACCACAATCCAGCATATGGTTTTATCCATTGGAGATGATTTATGGCAGAGCAGTCAGAGGGCCGAGAACTATTCTTAAAGAGTTGTGGACTAGAGAAGAACTGAGTAGTGAGGAAAACACGACCTACACCTATTTATTAGACCTGAGGAACAGGTTGGAGGAGACGTGTAAGTTGGCCCATGAGAAGGTAGCACAGGCTAAGCAAATTCAGATGAACTATTATGAACGCAAAGCAGTGTCTAGAAGACTAGAAACAGGAGATAAGGTGTTTGTGCTGCTCCCCACAGACCATAATATGATACTGATGCAGTGGAAGGGACCTTTCACGGTTACGCAGAAGAAGAATGAGTTGGACTAAAAAATGATGTGCAGGGTCATAGAAAGTGTTTCATATTAACATGCTGAAGAAGTATGAAGGTAGAGAAGAAACTGGAAAAGGGGAGGATGACGAGAAGGCTATTGTTTGTATGGTAATAGCGGAAGAAAATGACCACGGCGAGGTACAAACGTATGTTGATAAGAACACTATGGACGTAGAGAGCGTTAAGTGGAATCGAGCCCTAACAAAGACACAAGCGAAAGAACTGAAAGGGCTAATACACAACTTTGAAGAAGTATTTTCAGATCTTCCCGGGGCCGACAGACGTAGGACAGTGCCGGCTACAGTGTGCCACAGAGGAGCCAGTGCATGTGCAGCAATACCATCTACGGCTAGCAATGCCGGAAGCTATTGAGAGTGAGGTCAAAGAGATGCTGAAAGAAGGCATCATCGAAAGGGCAAACTTTCCCTATAACGTACCTCTAGTGGTAGCCAAAAAAGCAAATAGTTCCAACGGAGTACGCGTAGATTTCAGGCGCCTGAATGACGTGTTTTAAACTGACGCGGAACCAATACCCAGAATAGATGTAGTGGTGGCAAGGGTAGCGAAGAAGAAATATTTCTCAAAGCTCGATTTGGCAAAATGGTATTGGCAAATACCGATGGAAGAAGCGTCCAAAAGGAAAACTGCCTTCTCGTGTTCAAAGGGATTATTCCAATTTAGATATATGCCGTTCAGGCTGAAAACTGCAGCACCTGTGTTTACGAAGTTGATGATGAAGTGTTAAATGGTGTGCCGCATGTCGAGCTTTATATTTATGATATTTTAGTTGCCACAAACACGTGGGAGGAACATCTACTAGCTCTGGAACAATTATTAGTAAGAATAAAGGATGCAGGATTGACAACCAAACCTACCAAATGTGAGTTAGGTTATGCTGCCGTAGAATTCTTAGAGGACAAGTTAGGAATGGGCATGGTCGAACCTAGAGAGGATACGCTGGAGAAGATTCAAGTGGTGTGTAGACCACGGACTAAGAAACAGGTGCAATCGTTTCTAGGATTGACAGGGTTCTATAGGGAGTACATCCCACGTTACGCTAAAGTGACAGGCCCTCTGATAGAATTAACGAAGAAGGGAGCGAGCAACGTCGTAGAATGGGGAGAGAGGCATCAGGAGACCTTTGAGATGTTAAAGAACTTTTTGGCACATCCGCCGGTTCTTCAAGCCCCAGATACACAGAAAGAGTTCGTGCTTCTCACAGATGCATTAGACAAGCCCTTAGGAGCAGTACTCTTGCAAGAAAAAGAGGGGAAGCTCCATACCGTGTTCTTTGCTAGTAGGCGACTAAATAAGGCTGAACGAAATTATGCTACAGTAGAAAAGGAATGCCTAGCTCACGCGTGGGCTGTGAAAAAAATTTCACATGTAACTATTCGGCAAACAATTTTGGGTGCAAACAGACCAGCAACCCTTACAGTTTTTGAGTAAAGCAAAGTTGATAAATTGTAGGTTAATGAGATGGAGCCTCACCTTACAAGAACATTGTTTCCATATACAATATATCAAAGGCAGACGGAAAGTGGGGGCAGACTTCATGAGTAGGGCAACTGAGAATTGAAACTGTGGAACATAACGCGGACTGGGCTAACGTAGATACATAGGTGTGGTGAATAAAGCAAACTTTTAAACGCGGTGAACAGTGCATCTGGTGAATTGTGCGGAACAGTCTGGTGTTGTGTTGTGTTGTGCATCAAGATTTCACATGAACGAGGACCAATGTCACTACGAAGAGTCACAGTCATCACCAGAAGCCCCCCCCCTCCCCCACAGATCGGAGGCAAGCAGTTTTTTGAAGCAAAAAAACTCCGAACAGGGGCCCATGTAATGACTCAGATGCCGACGGAACACCAGAACGAAGTAGACGATCGTGGAGCGTTCGAGACAGTGCGAACGCTCGCGGCACGCGAAACGACGTGTAGATAATCCGCGAGGGAGAAGCAACGCCGCAGCATTATCGACGTGGCTCTCGGACTGGAAGGTCGCTTCGTCAGCTACGCTCTGACGATGGGAGCGCGGAGAGCCCGGCCACGAAACTCGTGACACTGGCAAGGCCCAGGCGTGGCTGTAGACCTCGGAGTCGTCCGGGCGAGGCACCTGGGACCGGCTGCTGCTGCTCACGGTGGTTCCGATCTTCTTCGCAAGAACCCAACCTCCTCGGCCGAGCCAGATTAACCGATAATCGCCGGGACACCGGGTCGCCACGCAGATAGACAGAGGGCGAAGAACGCTTCGTTAAGCCTAACCGAGGAGTTGACACGTCAGCGGCGGCTACTGGGGCACCAGCCAGGTACTCGGTTAGGTCGACGGAACCGCGAGTCGTCGGCACTTACGCCATCAGTGACACCCCGAAATAATACGACGTGGACTCGACGAGAAGAGCTTCAAACCGACGGTCCGTAAGAACCTGCATTTCTGCATTGCGGCACGGTTAGGCCGAGTGTAGGATGGCCAGACTTTGATGTGAGTCAGGGCTAAGACTGACTTAAAGACCTAAAGACGAACCTTGGCTCCGAGACCGAGATAGACTGTATAGCCGTTCCTTGATTACATGAGAATTTTTTGGTAGTTTTCTATTTAGTCTGAGTTTTGTATTTAGTACTGAGTGGACATTTTGTTTGCGTTATGTCTTTAGTTTTGTGTGCCTTACGCTTTTCCCGATCCTGTTCATATTAAATCCCTGTTTGCTGTGCTGCCAGTCGTATCTCTTCTGCATCGCGGGTAACGCCTGCGTGCAGCCCTTCTGCGCCCAAGTAACGGTGACAGTGCAACCTGCTTTCTATAGCCTAGTTGTGCACTTTAAATGCTCCAATTTGGGTAGACACTTGCAGAATACCCCCCCCCCTAATCTTTCATCTGCTTATACGGCTGTAATGAGCTGCTGGCCAAGCGAGCTCAGTTCTGGTAACTGCAATATCGGTTTCGGTGCAAAGTTCCGCATTTGTTAACTTCCTGCTTCTATTTATTGTGACGAATATTCCAAGAAAATGTACAAGGAAAGTTGAATCAACATCAATTTCAAATACGCGGCAAATAAACTTTGCAGTACCAAACTTTCTGGAAATGCTTACAGTAATACGTGGTACAGTTCTAAAATCGCCGTGCTGTTGCTGCATATAATTGGGCAAAACGAACACGTCTAGATGAAATGCATGATTTTCTGCTCTCCCCTTAAGTGCACATAAATAATTATAGCATCCATTTTTGCTGTAGCTTTTGAACATATACATCAGTAATTAATTTTAAAGAGCGATATAATGGACGATTCAGTCTCACAACATCGGAGTACACGTTGGTGAAAGGCGTAATAAATTAGGAATTAATCACCTTTCTGCACTACAGCGCATTTATGATGCAAATAAATGTTCAAATTTAGGTGGAAGCGAGAAACTGGCAAATAACGCGCTCGTGTGGAGGGTTAACCTGCATCGTGAGAAAACTGCCGATTGTGACAGCCTGCGGAAAGCCGGGCAAGTAGACGCCCGAGTAACTATGCGCGATCTTATGAGGCACAAATACATAGGACCCGCAAATATTCGCAAAGCTTTTCTCCGAAAACATTTTTTTGCCCGTATTCCCCGACACGGAAAAGGCGTACGACACGACGTGGCGCTTTGGAATATTGCGGGGCCTGTCAGGGACGGGTATTCGGGGAAGCATCTTTAGTGTGAAGGAGAGCTACCTGCCTAACCGTACTTTGCGAGATAGAATTGGCAATGCTGCGTCCAGGGTATTCACCCAGGAAACGGTGGTACCGCAGGAGAGAGTACTTAGTTGTACGCTTTTCATTCTAAAGATGAACTCCTTAGGTTCACCTACAGCACGCAGTATCTTGTAGTTAGTATACGTAGATGACGTATATCATTGAATTTAGGTCTTTCCCCTCGCAATCTGTCAGCGACAAGTTCAACTTGGTCTGAGCTAGGTCTCTAAATGGGCCTATGAATATATCTATACGTTGAACCCAAACAAAACCTGGTGTGTTCTTTTTGCACGAAACAGAAAAATGATAGCTGATCCTGATGTAGAACTGCATTGACACATATACTTCTATGCGCCGAAAACAAACCTTTAGGCATGATACTCGATACAAAGCTTACTTTCTTCCCCCACATACAGTACCTTAAGAACAATATGCTTAAAAACAGTCAGCGTTCTTAATGTTGTGTTACATACAAATTGGGGTAGTGATATGAGATGCCACATGAACCTCTGTAACAGTCTTATACGTACACAATTTGACACCAGTACGGTGACACAATGACCCAGCGAAAAAGATTAAAACTCCAAAACCTTAAAAAGCTCTCGGACGTGTGTACTAAGTGAAGGAAACACTAAAGGATGCTGGTAGACGTCATAGTCATGAGCATGACTCAGCGAAACAAGATTAACACTCAAAAACCACTGAAATGGGTTCGGACGTGGGCATTTAATGAAGCAAACACCAAAGGATGATTGGTAGAAGTCATAGTCATGAGCATCAATCAGCAAAAACTCAATGACTTGGCAAAAAAAATTACCACCCAAATTCTACTGAAATGAGTTCTGACGTGGGTACTAAGTGAAGGAAACACTAAAGGATGATGGTAAAAGGCGTAGTCATGAGCCTGGTTCAGCAAAAATGAGAATGACGGAGCAAAAAAAGATTAACACCCAAAAACCAATGGAATGGGTTCGAATGTGGTACGAAGTGAAGGAAAAGGCTTAATTTGATGTTCGAAGTCATAGTCATGAGCGTGACTAAGGCTTTCGCCTTAAGGTCCCTTAGCTGTAGTTAAAGGGACTCCTGAGGATTCATGACATCAATGTCATGGCATGCGTGTCATGTAGGTCATGAAAGAGCCGCCTACGTCTTGGTGCTCTCATGGTCGCTAGGCTCGCCGCACCCTGCTTCGCATACCATCGATTTCCACAGGACGTGGGATATGCTGGATTTTTTGTTGGCGATACGTAGGCATTAGGAGGCAGGATCTGCTTCAAAGAAGCGACGCCACGTAATCCAAGGGTCAACAAGGGTCATTGGTTAACGCATTGAACCTGCAAAAAATTGGAGGACGCTTAAGCTTCGCCTTTAAGAGTAGAACGCGAAATCGTTATCGGCACCCGTTCGCATCGCATCGTTCGCATACTTCAAGTAGGCTTCATTCACTGCAACACTGAACGTGGGTCATCTTGTTGACATCTCATTTCTGTTCGTCAAATACTCGTGTAATAGTATGCCAATTTTGGTACATACCAAGCTAACGAAATGACCATGAGAGAACAAAGACGTAGGCGCTAGATAAGATAGATAGATAGATAGAAAGACAGATAGATAGATACTGTCAAATAGGAAATGTTCGGCAAGAAATGCTTGGCATTTAAAACTGGCAAATAACTGCCCGGTGTGGAGGGTTAACCTGCACCGTGAGAGAAAACTTGGACGACGCCTAAGCTTCGCCTTTAAGAATATAACGCGAAAGCGTTATCGGGACCCGTTCGCATCGCACCGTTCGCTTACGGCAAGTAGGCTTCATTCACTGCAACAGTGAATGTGGGAAGGCCAGCTCACAAAGACCAAGCTTACACTGATCCCCTTAAAGTAGGCTTCAGTTTTAAACTGAAATGCATTGCTGGAAAGGCGTTTGTCCAGGGGCAATATAAGTGGTCTTATAGTTATTGTGAAGGCCCTAGCACCTTTTTTATTATTTTGTTAATCCTTTGCTATTTCCCCGATGCACGCAGAACTGGTGGTAATGTTTGAGTTTTCTTGTAGCAGAATTACGTTTTCTCGCACATTCAAATTACAATCCAACGCCGATTGGTAAACAATCCGACGGCGAATCTGACGCACAATTTTTCTGACGGATTTCACTGTGATAAATGCAATTTTTGCTCACCAAAACCTTCCACCACGTGGAGGGCCTGCGCGGTCGATGTGGTTGGATGAGTTTCCCCGCCACGTACGATCACATGCCGGTTGCCGACGCCAGATTTTCTGTGACACGGGGCCCTAAACGCTATCGAGTTAAAATGCCAAGTGCCGAAATGTCCGAAATGTGGAAAACCGGGCAAGTAGAAACCCGAGTAACTATGCGCGATCTTCTGCGGCACAAATATATCATTAGACTCGCCTGTTCATCTGTCTGAAACTGACCATGAACATTTCCTGTGTTAGTGACCATTTTCCCTTGTTTTGAGCCTGATAAAGCTACATGATTCTACTTCCTATGCCCCTCGATGGAAGCTAGCATGCGCTGATTGACATAGTTTTAAAAAGTTTACTTGCTCATGATGGGTTCCTAAAGGCGATTTTTTCGTCGAATAAGCCATAGCATATTTTACCACTTTTATTGTTGACGCAGCAGATAAGTTCATTCCACTACAAACGGCCAATCCTGTAAGACATGACTTCCTAGGCTGAATGAATACTACAGAGTTGCTCGAATAAGATAAGTCAAAGCATCGGTCAGACGATGTCGATACTTTAACGAAAAAAATCGCGCGGAAATGAAACAGAATAAATTCTAGGGAAGGAGGACGTCACGACAAGAAATGAGGGCGAAGTGGCAGAGGTTTCTCTCGGATAATAGTTTCTATACACAGAAAGAATTGAGCGCAGCTGTATATGTGTTTTCAGTTCGCGATATACTGGCTGGCTCGCCCAATCTGTCTCGTGCAGCACGTTCAAAACAAAGCGCAGTGTGGCGCGACTGCCTCCCTAATCTTGAGATCGCGAGAGCCAGCGCGTGGGTGACGCGTGGACGCGATTCAGGGCAGCCAGCCAGAGAACTAGACGACGCCGGCTACTTTAGCGCCATCTCGTAGCCATCGTCGCCGCGCTATGCTTTTCATCTCACGCTTTCGCCATACCCTCCTCCGTTTTCCGCCTCATGGTTACGCTGCACCTTCCCTCCGCTTTCGTCCTCGCGTCTTTCTTGCCACGCTGTGATCCGCGTTCGCTTTCCTCTTTCGCTGCGCTCGTTCGCTCGGCTACAGCGCCGCCGCCCCATCGTCGCCGTCGCCGCAGAAACGCACGCCTATAAACTGCGGTCTTAAAAAGATGCATGGAATGGGCTTAGAAGGCTAAAAGGTTTATTAACCCGGCGTTTTCCTGTGGAAAAATATGAAGAAGCTGGTCGATGCTCTTTAAGAGCACTTCGAGTGCGTCACTAGCACCAATGAATTATTCAGATATATTAGTTAAACACAAATAACACAGAGAACGCATGTCATTTCTTGTAAGTGCAGAGATCGATCCGTATAATAGTTATTTGACTAATACTGAGTTAAGCGCCTCGTTGAACAAATGTCAGAGCTCTGCACAGCAACCTGACAAAACATACGATATGGTCAAAAACCTCTACGCAGATACCCAAATGACTCTACTAACAGTTTTAACAGTATGTAAGCTGCTGGGTACCTTCCATCTACATGGAAAGAAGCCATTGTCGTTCTGTTTCAGAAGCCGGGGAAAGAGCCCTATACAGAGAAAAATTGTCGCCCTGTACCGCTCACAAGATGTCAATACATGTTATTGGGAAAAAATGGTTCTGTCGAGAACCGAGGGGTTGCAGCGGAGCGCCAGAACAAGAGGACCAGCTCAGCAGGCTTTCAGAACGGACTAGCGCGTGCCGTGCTTGCGCCGCTGGCACGCGCCGCCCAACTTTATTTTTCTCATCAGTCGCAGCCGGCCCCAAGGCGCCGGCCGAGAACGCTGACCTTAGCGTTCGCGCTTAGCAGCGTCGGTGGGCGCTACAGTTAAACTGTCGTCCCTTTTATTTTCTCGAATAAAACACTTTGCTTGATCAACATCAATGTAGCTTTAGAAAGCGCCGGTATACCACCGACCATCTCGTGCGCATTGACGCAAATATACGCAAAGCGTTTCTCGAAAACATTTTTCTTTCCCGTATTCCCCGACACGGAAAAGGCGTACGACACGACGTGGCGCTTTGGAATATTGCGGAGCTTGTCAGAGACGGGTATTGGAAGAAGCCTGCTTTGTGTTAAGGAGAGCTGCCTGTCTAACCGTACTTTGTGAGATAGAATTGGCAATGCTGCGTCGAGGGTATTTACACAGGAAACGGTGGTACCGCAGGAGAGACTACTTAGTTGTACGCTTTTAATTAAAAAGATGAACTCCTTAGGTTCATCTACAGCACGCAGTATATTGTAGTTGGTATGCGTAGATGACGTATATATCGAAGTTAAGTCTTGTCGCTCGCAATATGTCAGCGACAGGTTCAATTTGGTCTAAGCAAAGTCTCTAAATGGGCCTATGAATATAACTATACGTTGAACCCAAATAAAACCTGGTGTGTTCTTTTTGCACGAAACAGAAAAATGATTGCTGATCCTGATGTAGAACTGCATTGAGAAATATAATTCTAAGCTCCGAAAACAAATCTTTAGGCATAAAGTTTACTTTCTTCCCCCACATACAGTACCTTAACAAGAAAATGCTTAAAAACAGTGAACGTTCTTAATGTTGTGTCACATACAAATTGGGGTAGTGATATGAGATGCCACATGTACCTCTGTAAGAGTCTTATACGTTCACAATTGGGCTACGGTGAGACCAGTCTCACTGCGCAGCGCCCTAAATATACTATATTCCGTGCACCATCTAGGCATCCGCCGGGCGTCAGGCGCTTTTAAGACATGTCCGTTGGCAAGCCTCTACATAGAGGCAAATAAGTGATAACTCTGCTTCACACATTTCCTAAAAGTAAATGCTAAGTGGCAGCATCCCTCCTATTCAAACATAAATGGTATGACCAGTACCACACTCTGAAAATCTACCTGCAGTGATAGATCCTTTCTCGTCGCGTGGCCAGTCTCAGTGAATAAGTGGGTATCTACCTCCTTAACATTGCATCATGCCTCCAGCGAAGCTGTTACCGCCGGGGTGGGTTCAGCTCATCAAAGGTGACACATCGTTCACTGAGGTCACTAAGCATGGCCCAGGTGCATATTAAGATGTACTTTCTAGAACTCCAGGCAAAATACTCATGCCCAGAGTATTGTAAAGATGCAACAAGATGACCTGCTGGCATGTCTTATGCAGCACTCGGACCATGTTTATCGGAATCAGTTGTTCTGCACTCGGAAACGAGTACCTTTACTGCCGAGGCACATGTACTGCAGTTCTTCTGTCAAGCATATGAGAAAACTAATATGCAAAAAGTCACTCTGTTTAGAGACTTTCAAAATGTTGCAAGACCTTTAATGTGGTAGTGTAAAAACAAAAAGCCGGCACTAAATTAACTTAGTTAATCCTGTGCACAGCATGCATGTCCATCGAGCGTGTCCCAATATGCTGGTTTCCTGGGCATGGAGGTGTCGAAAGCAATTTGCTCGCTGATGAAACTGCCACATCAATGGTAACAAATAGCCATTCCATGCCATGGAATTGATGCCGTTATTACGGAAAAGGCTTACAGACTACTGGAAATGCTGAATGACCACTCATAGCAAAAATAATAATAATTTCAGTTTAAAAGTGAAGCCGACTTTAACGGGATCGGTGTAAGGTTGGTCTTTGTAAGCTGGCTTTCCCAAGTTCAGTTTTGCAGTGAATGTAGCCTACTTGCCGTGTGCGAACGATGCGATGCGAAGGGGTCCCGATAACGCTATCACGTTCTACTGTTAAAAGCAAAGCTTAAGGTTCCTCCAATTTTTGTAGGTTCAATGCGTTAACCGACGACTCTTGTTGACCCTTGTATTACGCGACGTCGCTTTTTTTGACTCGGAAAGCTGATCCTGCCTCCTCAATGCCTATGTATGGCCGAGAAAAAATCCGGCAGATCCCACGCCCTGTGGGAATCGATGTTATGCGAAGCAGTGTGCGGCGAGCCCACCAAGTTAACGAACTGACCATGAGAGCACCAAGACGTAGGCGGCTCATTCATGGCCTACAGGACACGCATGCCATGATATTCATGTCATGAGTCCTCAGAAGTCCCTTTAGATACAGCCTAGAGACCTTGAGGCGAAAGCCTTAGTAATGCTCATGACTATGACTTCGACCATCAAATTAAGGCTTTTCCTTCATTTAGTACCACATTCGAACCCATTCCATTGGTTTTTGAGTGTTAATCTTTTTTTGCTGAGTCATTCTCATTTTTTCTGAGTCATGCTCATGACTACGCCTTCTACCATCATCCTTTGGTGTTTCCTTCACTTAGTACCCACGTCAGAACCCATTTCAGTGGAATTTGGGTGTTAACTTTTTTTGCCGAGTCATTGAGTTTTTGCTCAGTCACGCTTATGACTATGACTTCTACCACCATCTTTCAGTGTTTCGTTCCCTTAGTGCCCACGTCCGAACCCATTTCAGTGGTTTTTGAGTGTAAATCGTTTTCGCTGAGTCACTGTACTACGACTTCTACCAATAATCCTTTGGTGTTTCCTTCACTTAATGCTCACTTCCGAACCAATTTCAGTGGTTTTTGAGTGTTAATCCTTTTTTCGCTCAGTCATTGTCGTTTTTGCTGAGTCATGCTCATGACTATGACTTTTAGCAGGATCCTTTAGTGTTTCCTTCACTGAGTACCCATGTCCGAACCGATTTCAGTGGTTTTTGAGCATAAATCGTTTTCGTTGAGTCACTGCCATTTTTGCTCGCTCGTGGCCATGACTACGACTTCTACCAATAATCCTTTGGTGTTTTCCTTCACTTAATGCTCACTTCCGAACCCATTTGAGTGGTTTTATTGCGATAGCAATTATATGGACACTTTCACCGGATTTCTGCCGTCGGCGTCGCCGTCGCCGTGAGGTTCCGTATTGATAAAATCTTCGCCGCGCGCCGTATGCCCGAGCAAGCGGAAGCGTGCGGGGACACACGCTGTCACGGAGAGCGAACGCACTCAATTTACCACGCGCAAGCTAGGAAGCGGGAAGCGAGCGCCGGAGGGAGCGGGGGGGGGGGGGACACATTCCTACTCTGCCAACAACCGCGCTCGTCGCTCGCGCGCACCGTCTCTTATCTCCACACGGCTCTGACCTTTATGCGTCGTGCATTCGCCGCTCCGTTTCCGTTGAAGCGATAGACCGCACGTACCTTCGCCCGCTGCGACGTATATGCGCTTACTGCCAGCGTTTTGACAGTCGTTGTCTGCAGTCATTGAGTGTGATCTATTCATGTTTGTTTGTGCGCGCTCACACCACAGTTAGTAATAGTCGGGCCACATTTTTCAACGCACGCTACACATGCAATGCTGCCCGGGTCGGCAGTGCAGCGCTACAGGTGTGTCCCTTCGCACGCGCTGCCCACGGGAAGCGCTTCTCATCAACACCACCGTTTCACACGCGCCTTCTTGTGGTCATCGAGTCTCTCTTCATGTCGGTCTACTTACGCCGCAGCACACCTGCTTACTTAATCAGCTCATGTTTACTACAATTCATATTGCTACCAAAGCCGCGCACCTTACTTCGTATGACATTGCTGTGTTGCTATCGCATTCATTGCTTCGCCCTTAGGCGAAACTGTGACATTTTTTTAGTGTTAATCTTTTTTCGCTGAGTCATTGCCGTTTTTGCTGAGTCATTCTCATGACTATGACGTCTACCAGCATCCTTTAGTGTTTCCTTCACTTAGTACACACGTCCGAGCGCATTTTAGGGTTTTTGAGTGTTAATCTTTTTCGCTCGGTCATTGTCATTACCTACATGACACACATGTCATGACATTTATGTCATGACCTGTCAGTTATGTTCTTCATACACTCTTGTAATACTATGCCAATTTTGGTACCTACCAAGTTAACAAAACGACCATGAGAGCAACAAGACGTAGGCGGCTGTTTCGTGACCTACATGACATGCATGTCAGGACTTTCATGTCATGACGGGTCATTTATGTTCGTCATATACTCGTGTAATAGTATGCCAATTTTGGTACATACCAAGTTAACGAAATGCCAGTGAGAGCACAAAGACGTAGGCGGCTAGATAAGATAGATAGATAGACAGATACTGTCAAAGTAGCAAATGTTCGGCAAGAAATGCTTCGCAATTAAAACTGTCAAATAACGCCCTGGTGTGGAGGGTTAACCTGCACCGTGAAGAAAAACTTGGGGGACGCTTAAGCTTCGCCTTTAAGAGTAGAACGCGATAGCGTTATCGGCACACGTTCGCATCGCGTCGCTCGCATACGGCAAGTAGGCTTCATTCACTGCAACACTGAACGTGGGAAAGCCAGCTTACAGAGACCAAGCTTACACCGATCTCCTTAAAGTCGGGTTCGCTTTTAAACTGAAATGCATTGCTGGAAAGACGTTTTTCCAGGGGCAATGTAAGTGGTTTTATATTTAATGTGAAGGCCCTAGCACCTTTTTCATTATTTTATTAATCCTTTGCTATTGCTCCGACGTGCGCAACTCTGGTAGTAATGTTTTAGTTTCCTCGTAGCAGAATTTTGTTTTCTCGTTCATTCAAAATACAATCTGACGGCGAATCCGACACACAATTTTTTGACGGATTTCAGTGTGAGAAATCCAATTTTTGTTCACCAAAACCTTGCACCACATGGAGAGGCTGCACGGTCGATGTGGTTCGATAATTTTCTACGCCACCCGCGATCACACGCCGGTTGCCGACGCCGCATTTTCTGCGACACAGGGCCCTAAACGCTATGGAGTTAAAATGCCGATTGCTGAAATTGCAGAAAACCGCGCAAGTAGAAACCCCAGTAACTATGCGCGTTCTTCTGCGGCACAAATATATCATTAGACTCGCCTGTTCATCTGTCTGAAAGTGACCATGAACATTTCCTGTATTAGTGACCATTTTCCAATGCTATTGAGCCTGATCAAGCTACGTGATTCCACTTGATATGCCCCTCGATAGAAGCTAGCATCCGCTGATTGAAATAATTTTAAGAAGTTTACTTGCTCATTATGGGATCTTAAAGGCAATTTTTTCGTCGAATAAGCCATAGCATATTTTACCACTTTTATTGGTGACGCAGCAGATAAGTTCATTCCACTACAAACGGCCAATCCTGTAAGACATGACTTCCTAGGCTGAATGAATTCTACAGAGTTGCTCGAATAAGATAAGTCAAGGCATCGGTCAGACGATGTCGATACTTTAACGAAAAAAATCGCGCAGAAATGAAACAGAATAAATTCTCGCGAAGGAGGACGTCACGACAAGAAATGAGGGCGAAGTGGCAAAGGTTTCTCTCGGATAATAGTTTCTATACACAGAAAGAATTGAGCGCAGCTGTATATGTGTTTTCAGTTCGCGATATACGGGCTGGCTCGCCCGATCTGTCTCGTGCAGCACGTTCAAAACGAAGCGCAGTGTGGCGTGACTGCCTCCCTAATCTGGAGATCGCGAGAGCCAGCGCGTGGGTGACGCGTGGACGCGATTCAGGGCAGCCAGCCAGAGAACCAGACGACGCCGGCTACTCTAGCGCCATCTCGTAGCCATCGTCGCCGCGCTATGCTTTTCGTCTCACGCTTTCGCCCTACCCTCCTCCGCTTTCCGCCTCATGGTTAAGCTGCACCCTCCCTCCGCTTTTGTCCTCGCGTCTTTCATGCCACGCTGTGATCGGCGTTCGCTTTCCTCTTTCGCTGCGCTCGTTCGCTCGGCTACAGCGCCGCCGCCATCGTCGCCGTCGCCGCAGAAACGCACGCCTATAAACTGCGGTTTTAAAAAGATGCATGGAATGGGCTCAGAAGGCTAAAAGGTTTATCAACCCGGCGTTTTCCTATGTTAAAATATGAAGGAGCTGGTCGACGCTCTTTAAGAACACTTCGAGTGCGTCACTAGCCCCAATGAATTCTTCAGAGTCATTACTTAAACACAAATAACACACAACACGCATGTCATTACTTGTAAGTACAGACAGATCGATCACTATAATAGCTCTTTTACTATTGCTGAGTTAAGAGCCCCCTTCAACAAATGTCACAGATCCGTACAGCGACCTGACAAAACATACGATAAGGTCAAAAACATCTACGCAGATATCCAAGTGAGTCTACTAACAGGTTTAACACTATGTAAGCTGCTGGGTACCTTGCATCTACATGGAAAGAAGCCATTGTCGTTCTGGTTCGGAAACCGGGGAAAGAGCCCTATACAGTGAAAAATTGTTGCCCAGTACCGCTCACAAGATGTCAATACAAGCTATTCGGAAAAATGATTAACTGTCTTCCCTTGCATTTTCTCGAATCAAACAAATTGCTTGATCAACCTCATTGTGACTTTTGAAAACGCTGGTCTACCACCGACCATCTCGGGCGCGTTGACGGAAATATTCGCAAAGGTTTTTTTCCGAAATCATTTTTCTTGCCCGTGTTCCCTGACACGGAAAAGGCGTACGACAGGACGTGGTGCTTTGGAATATTGCGGAGCCTGTCAGGGACGGGTATTCGGAGAAGCATGCTCAGTTTTAAGGAGAGCTGCCTGTGTAACCATACTTTGTGAGATAGTATTGGCAATGCTGCGTCCAGGGTATTTACCCAGGTAACGGTGGTACCGCAGTGGAAAGTACTCAGTTGTAGGCTCTTCATTATAATGATGAACTGCTTTTACCCATAGCATGCAGTATCTTTCATTTGGTACACGTAGATGACGTATATATTGATTTGAGGTCTTGCCCCTCGCAATCTGCCAGCGACAGGTTCAACTTGATCTGAACAAAATCTCTAAATGGGCCTATGAATATAGCTATACGCGGAACCCATATAGAAGCTAGTATTTGTTTTTGCACGAAACAGAAAAATAATAGCTAATCCTGATGTAGAACTGCATTGCCACATATACTTCTAAGCGCCGAATACAAATCTTTAGGCATAGTACTAGATACGAAGCTTACTTTCTTCCCCCACATACAGTGCCTTAAGAAAAATATGCTTAAAAACAGATAACGTTCTTAATGTTCTGTCACATACAGATTGGGGTACTGATATGAGATGCCACATGTACCTCTGTAAGAGTCTTATACGTACGCAATTGGGCTACGGTGACACCAGTCTTCTCTGCGCATCGCCCTAAATATGCTGGATTCCGTGCACCGTCTAGGCATCCGCCGGGTGTCAGGCGCTCAAGCCTCTACGTAGAGGCAAATGAGTGATCACTCTGCTTCACATATTTCCTAAAAGTAAATGATAACTCACAGCATCCCTGCTATTCAAACATAAAGGGCATGACCAGTGCCACACTCTTTGAAAATCTACCTGCAGCGAGTGAGCCTTTCTCGTCGCGTGCCCAATCTCAGTCAATAAGTGGGTGTCTCATTCCTTGAACATTGCTTCATGCTTCCAGCAAAGCTTTTACCGCCAGGGCGGTTCCAGCTCATCAAAGGTGACACATCGTTTATTGATGTCACTAAGCACGACCCAGAGGTGAATATTATTATGTACTTTCTATAACTCCAGGAGAAATACTCATGCCCAGAGTATTGCACTGATGATACAAGATGACCTGCTGGCATGTCTTATGCTGCACTCGGACCATGTTTATCGGAATCAGGGGTTATGCACCCGGAAACAAGTAGTTTTACGGCTGAGGCACATGCAGTGCAGTTCTTTTGTCAAGCGTATGACAAAAACTATTGTATAAAAAGTCACTATATTTAACGACACTCAAAATGTTGCAAGACCTTTAATAAGGTAGTGTAAAAAGAAAAAAGCCTGCACTAAATTAACTTAGTTCATCCTGTGCAAGGCATACATGTCCATCGAGAATGTCACAATATGCGTTTCCTGGGCATAGAGGCATCGAAGGGAATATACTCGGTGAAGAAACCGCCACACCAATTAGCCATTCCATGCCATTGATTTGAAGTCGTTCTTACGGAAAAGGCTTAGAATCTACTTGGAATGCTTAATGACCATTCTTAACAAAAAAAGAAACGACGAACTGGAGTTTTCATGTGTCGACTAAGAATCGGCCACACATATAGCCCACACTCGCCACTGTTCACCAGCAATAGCCCACTTATGTGTGGTAAATAGGCTAATGCGTTGACTCTCCTCCACGCACAGCTGGTGTGCCGTGAAATGGAGGATCAAAGAGAGAGAGAGAGAAAAACATTTATTTAGACCATTCAGATCGTTGATCTTGAGGACGAGTGGGTGGTGTCCTCATTCCAGGACTCCACTGGCCATGGCTGCTCGACGTACTTGCTGGACGAGAGCTTGTTGTCCCGCCAGGGTATCGCCGGTCAGCTGTACCTCCCACCGCTCAAATGACGTGTTAGGCGTCTTTAAATGTTGAGGTTTGCCCCCGCACCCCCACGAGATGTGAAAGAGTGTAGGGCGTGTGTCGCCGCACCAGGGGCAGATGCCGCGATATGTTTGTGGGTATATTTTGCTGTATCTGTGTAGGTTTGGGAATGTGTTTGTTTGGATAAGTCTGAGGGCTATTGCCTCTTCAGTGCTGAGATTTTTGTGAGGGGGAGGATAAATCCTGCGGTTGAGTCGCTGGATTTCGAGTCGGTCGCAGTAATTTGATGGCAGGGGCACAAAGGTAAAGGAAGGGGATTGATAAGACGATTGGTTTTGCCCCGCTCGGTTAATTAGCGCTCGAGCTAAGGCGTTCGCCCTTTCGTTCCCCTCCAGTCCCGCGTGACCCGGCGTCCAAGTGATTTGATGGGTTTCTTGTAGCCTCGGGCCTAGAATTTGAGCCGCCAGCACCGGTGTTCGTCCGTTGGTAAAGTTTCGGCAGGCCTGTTGCGAGTCGGTAACGACATGAACTTCCCTGCCCACCCTGTCATGTTGTTTTATTACTAGCGCTGCGGCTATGGTCTCAGCCGCAGCTGGGTGCTCTGCCCTGACGGAGGCCGCGAGGGTTAAGGAGTTGTCTCTCCCGTTCACGGCGGCTACCGCGAAGAGGCCCCCTGCGGGGTACGCCGCCACGTCCACGTACTGTACGTACGGGTCACTCTTGAATTGTCGGCGCTGTCTGTTGACCCGCGCCTTGCGTCGTCCTTCGTGGAGTTCATGACTCATGTGCTTTGGTATGGGGTTCGCCGTGATCTTGCTTCTGACCTCGGGCGGGAGTGATCGTTGCCCATCGAGGGCACGAAGCTCCGTGGCCGTGCCGGTCCGGTGGAGGATGGCTCTGCCCGCCGCCGTGTTCTGTAGTCTGGCTTTTTGCGAAGCCATAACCGCGTCCGACAGCTCAGCGAAGGTGTTGTGGATGCCGAGAGCCGCTAACCTCTCGTTTGAGGTGGTAACAGGGAGACCCAGGGCCGTTTTGTACGCGCCTCTGATGATGGCATCGACTTGTTCTTGGTCGCGTTTGTTTAGCGAGTCGTAGTGATACGGCATGCTAAACGTTACTCTGCTGATCACCAGAGCCTGGACGAGGCGGAGCGTGTCCTCTTCTCGCATGCCCTTGCGGCTTCTTGTTATTCGTTTGATAATCCGCGAGATCTGGTTGGTGGTGGACCTTAGGGTTTGGATGGTGTGGGATGCTTTCAAGTTGCTCTGGATCCAAAAACCCAGAATCCTAGTCTTTTTGCTTTCCGTGATCTTGTGGTCCTCTAGATAGAGTTCGATAGGGCCGGGTGACTTATAGATTCCTCCTCCGTGAACCCGTATCACCTCGGACTTCTCGGGAGCGCAACGCATCCCGCTCGCTGCCGCAAATCTCTCCACGGCCGTCGCGGCCTCCTGAAGGGTCGCCTCCTTTTGCGCGAGGGAGCCCTTGGTGGCCCAGAGCGTGATGTCGTCCGCGTATAGGGCGTAACCGAGGTCCGGGATCTTCCGCAGCTCTTTGGTCAGCGCTAGCATCGCGATGTTGAAGAGAATCGGGGAGACTATCGCCCCTTGCGGCGTTCCTTTGTTCGGCACGTCGATCGTATCCGATCGAGTCTGGCCTATTCCGATGGTTGCCGTCCGGCCCGTCAGGAACGATTTGACGTAATTAAAGATGCGCTCTCCGCAGCTGATGTCGTTCAGTCCCTTGAGAATGGCCTCGTGAGAGATGTTATCGAAGGCCCCTTTCAGGTCGAGTGCGACCAGGAGGTGTTCTCCTCCCTTCGGGATGCCCTTGAGAACTTCTTCCTTCAGGATTAGGAAAGCATCTTGCGCAGAAAGTCCCGGCCTGAAGCCAAGCATGGTGTGCGGGAAGAGGTCACCGTCCTCTATGTAGTGTTGGAGGCGAGCTCCGATGACCCTCTCGTACAGCTTGCCGAGGCACGAAGTCAGCGAGATGGGACGTAGGGCGTCGATCGCGGGCTTCTTGCCTGGCTTGGGAATGGTCACGACTTCCGCGTGTTTCCACTCGTTCGGTACGTGGCCCTTGCTCCAGAGTTCCTCGTTTAGGTATTCGGTCAAGTCCAGGATGTGCTTCGGGCTCAGGTTTCTAATCATGGCATTGGTGATTTTGTCAGCCCCGGGAGCAGTGTTGCGCTGTGAGGCTCGTGCCGCGGCATACACCTCTTCCTCTGTGATCGGAGCGTCCAGTTCAGGTCTTGGTTCCCCTTCGTATTTTAGGAGGCAGGGTCGTATGGGGTCGCTACCCAGGTATCTGGTTTTTAGGGTGTCAATCAGATCCTGGTCATTCCCGGGGAATTTGTGAGCGATTTCTTGAAGTGTCCGTCTGGTTGTCGCTTTGGCCTTGTCGGGCTCGATCAGGCAACGCAGGATGGCCCACGTCTTCGCCGTACTCAGGGTACCTTTGAGCGAGGTGCAAAACTGGACCCAATTTTGCTGCGTCAGCTCGGTCGCGTAATCTCTGGCTTCTTCTGTTATTTGAGCGATTCGTAGACGGAGTTTCCGGTTTAACCGCTGTCGCTTCCACCGTTTGAGGAGGCCCTCACGGGCTTCCCACAGGTGTAAAAGCCGGCGGTCGACTTCGGGTGTCTCGACCGTGCGCTGGATGGTTTTGGTGGTTTGGATGTGGGCGTCTCGGAGGTGCTTCATCCATTCCGCTATGTCCGTTATACCGCTTTCGGGTGGGGGGTACTGCCTGTACGCCTCCCAGTCCGTGAGCCTAATTTCTCCAATTGTTCTCTTGAGTTTCGGGGTGGACACCGAGATGCTGAGGATGTAGTGATCGCTGCCCAGTGTTTCGCCCAGGTGCGTCCATGAGTATTCTCTTACGTTTTTGATAAATGACAGGTCCGGAAACGTGTCCCGACTAACACTGTTGCCTACACGGGTTGGTTGGAGGAGGTTGGTTATCAATTCGAGGCCCGTCTGGTCAACCGCATCGATGAGCGACCTCCCCTTCTGCGTGTCTTGTTGGTAGCCCCAAGCCGTGTGTCTAGCGTTCATATCGCCCACCACTACCAGCTGGTTGCAGCCAGCGGCTCTCGCGCTGTCGTAAATGATGTTGCGGAAGTCGTCCTTTTGAGCCCTCGGCGGACTGTACAAATTCAAGATGAAAGTGCTACGTCTACCCCTCTTTTGCGGGAGGACTTCCACTAGCACGTGGTTAATGTCATGATGTTGATAATGTTGTCCCACGGCCGTCACCGTTTTGTGAACTAAAACCGCAACCTTTGGTGATCCCACGTGTCTAATTACGTAGTAACCCCGTAGCTTGATGGGCTGGTTCCCGACCTCTTGAAGGCAGATGACGTCGGGGGGGTATGGGTGGTTTTGGATGAAGAGCTGGAGCGAACTTGCCTTCTTGTTGAAAGAGCGACAATTCCACTGCCAGATCTCGAGGTGTTCGTGGGCGCTGCGTGTGGTGTTAGCCATTGCTGACGTTCATGCCGCCGCCGTCGCAGTTGTCGGCGTCGCTGACGTCACCCGTATTGTTTGTGCGCCTGTAAGCCTTGACGCGTGTGTTGTTGTTCTCGTCGTCAACCCGCTTGCGCGAGCCAAACTCAACCTTGCGTATTCTTCTTTCAAGGTCTTCACTGCTTAGTGTGTTCTCCTTGACTTTATTGTTCAATTCGCCCATCTGGTAAAGCATCTGCTGCATCGTAGCATAAATGCTTTCGAGGGTGACTACACTTGACAGGCCTGCTGCTGCCGAGACAGCACCAGGGAGCGAGGAGGGCGTGGTGGTTCTTGAGGGGGGAGGAATGGAAATGGTGGGCTGGTAGCCTTTCGTTCCGCTTTGTGGCCCTGCCTGTGTGTTGTTGTTTGTTTTGCTTAGCATCGCTTCTAAGCGTTGCATGCGTTGATTTAGGTCATTAACCTGAGCTTTGAGTTTTTTATTTTCTTCCCTAATGCGCGTACATTCTGGGGAGCAGTTACTATTGTCACTGGTATTTTGAGCGGAGGAGGTACTAGACTGATTCCGGCTCACCTTGTTGTTGGCTTGTTTCTTCTTGCCCGAATGGTTTTTCTGCTTAGACGTGCATGACGAGGTAGAAGGCAGCCGCTGCCCTTGCTTCTCTCCTGGCTTTGGCCACTCCGAGCGGTATCGGGACCTGGACCTGGACTGGGACTGGGATCGCGACCTGGACCGGGACCTCGACCTGGACCGGGACCTCGACCTGGACTGGGCCCGGGACCTCGAACGGCTCGCCGACGACTCCGAGCTGAACCACCGCAGGTGGCTTCGCCTTGTCCTTCCTCCACCATTGTCGTAGTCTTCCGTCCACCTTCCGGGCGGAGGATGCTTTTTGGTGGTAGTACTGTTGTTTTTCAGCCTTTGCTTGCACTCGCGAGACCCCGTGGCATGGGCTTCGCCGCAGACTGCGCACTTGAGCGAGCACTCGTGGTCGTCCGTGGGGTCGTGCGTCCCGCAAGCTAGACATATCTTGATGTTCGGGGTAGGACAAACGTCCGATCGGTGTCCCATGCGCTGGCACACGTAGCAGATTTGTTTTGTGGGCTTGTAGGGGTGGCACTCGGTCTCCCCTCCGTAGTAGTAGACGTATCGTGGAACTACGTGAGAGCTGAACGTGATCACGGCCGTCTTGGTCTTTCCCAGCATGCGGGCTTGCACGATTTCCACGCCTTGGGTCCTCACCCTTAGGTGGGTCATAAGCTCCTCGGGCGGGGTATCCGGGTCGATTCCATGAATGACGCCCCGGGCCACTCCGTCCGGTGCCGCAACGTAAGAGTTAACTTCGTAAAGGTTGCCGCCTAACACAATCCGCGTGATCTTGCGCGCAATATCGGCGACCTCCTGATCTGGGGTACTAACAATGATTATGTTGGAACCGGGTCTCAAGCGCACGAGGAAATGCGAATCGTCAACTTTTCCTCCGCAGGCGGCCGAGACGGCTTTCGAGATTTGGTGGTTGGTGAAGCTCTTCACCTGAAGGCCTTTCTTGGGCCGGATGATGATTTTGAAGTCGCTACGTGGCAGGGGGGGGAGTCGTCGCCTCTTCTTAAAAGAAGGCTTCTTTGATGCCCCAGCGCTTGCAGCTGCGTAGGATGTTGATGAAAACGCGGTGGTTGAGGAGGGTGATACCGGAGAGATCACCCTGCCTGCCACGCGTACTTGCTCGCCTCTGGCGAGCTTCTTCTTCGTTCTTCGCTTGAGGTGTAGAGACCAATTGGAATAAGGACATTCCGATGGCGTCCCTTGCGAAAGGTCCTCATCCATAATGGCAGAGTCGTCATGGCGATCTTCCGAGATGTCTTGGAAGTCCATGGCAGTGGTTTCTTGCGACGAAGGCCCGGCGGTAGCTTGTACAATAGCACCGAGGGCGGGTGGGGCTGTAATAACAGCACCATCTCCACTCCCTCCGGTAGAAGTAGAAGCGACCGGCTGGGATCCAGCGATGTGCGCCATAGTGAGCGTCGAGAAACCGTAGCAAGCGAGCGAGCGGCGGCAAAGGCGGCGGAACGCCTCGCCTACCTCCTCGCTGCCACGTACGGCGGCGTCAGGCTTAACACGGCAGCGCCGCCCCGGAGAACTTCAAAGTCCAAAAGCGCAAAATAATATGCACTCACGGTCTTCAAACTTCTCATGGGGGTTCCGGATGACTTCAGGAAGGCCTTCTGACAAACACTTTGGTCCTCCGATGTGAATTTCTTGCAAGAATAAGGAAAGTCGACAGAGCCAATGCGAAGCACGTCTACTCCGCTCAGCTCTTCTTCTTCTTCCCTCAAAGAAAAAATGCAATTTCGTGCACCATAATATAAGCAACTTCCATTTCATCCAGAAATGTTCCTTGGCAGTGGCCGCATTTTGATAGCCAATCAGTTATATTTTTTAAACGATGTTTGTTTACTGCATCTTAGTCTCCAAGTCTGCTGCTGCTACTCAAGCTTTAGAGCACATGCTTCCCTGCTCTTCCGTACATGAGCCCAGGTGAGGCTAATGTGCTACTTGTATATTCTTGGATATTAATCTTATAATCCCTTCACAACATAAATTTTATGTTCATAGCTCACCTTACCTTTCATAGTGTAAATAAATAGAGCTACCGCAAAGATTGATTTCCCCATACCATTTCCTGGCGCTCTTTGGCCATGATTGGGCCTCACGTCATAAAACCTCATAGGTCATCATCAGTAGAGCTACTTGGTGAACCTTCCATCAATCAGAAGGGTTCAGTCTTCAACCGATGTTGTCTGTTTACGGAATAGCGTGGACACCCTTTACATCAATGTAAGAGGCCTCAAGGCGCTCGGATGCCCGGAGCTATGCTACGGGGTCATTCTTGCCAAGGTTCTTACCAAAGCTGTTCCAGGTGACCTCATTGTAGATTATTCCAATCAAGAAAGCAAGAAGACGACCGTAATGCAAGCCGAATCTTTAGAAATGGCCCTTAATGCGGCACCTATTTAGGCTTCCTTGTGCCATGGCCAAGCCAACAGCGCTTGTTAGGTGACTTGAATAAAATGGCTGAGTCCACGTGTTACAACGAGGCGCCGACGTGCATCGAGGCGAGTCACGCGTGAAAACTTCCGGCTAAAATTCCGCTCTCGAAGTAGCTGCTCAGCCATGCCTAGTTCGAGGAGCCGAAACGTAAGCTTGCCAAAGCTGCAAGAAACTCGTCGAGCGGCCAAGCCGTCCCTAGTATTATTTCAGGACAAGCTGGATGATGCCTTTTACCATGAATTATTAGCGAAACCATCATTTTTTTAGCGAAGCTCTATAGTCTCACAAGTTTAGGCGGCGGTGGTCGTGGTGGTGTGTCACGCTGAAAAGTGGGCTGATCCTGGTTGATAGTGGAGAAAGGGTCCATGCTTAATGGCACATACGAAGGACAAAAGAGAGAGAGAGCGAAAGAGAGAGAACCACCAGCCCTTCCATTGTCAGGAAAATGGGGGTAAACGAAGCTTGTCTTATGTGTACTTGACCTACTACTTCCCCTTCCCTTTCCTACTACTTCTTGTTCTCATTCGCGGTACTTTTCGTGCCCTTTCCTTCTACTTTTGTTTCCCTTTCCCGCAACTTTTGCTTCCTTTGCGTTGTACGTTTCCTTCCCTCGATGTGTACCTTTAATAAACATTTACGTTTTATTACCGTGAAATGTCACGAGCTTAACGTTACCCTGACGAAGGTCAGATACACACTCGACAACCTTCGCTTACCCCCATTTTCTCGACAGGGTAAGGGCTGGTGATTTCAGGCGATGCTTTATAGACTGACAAGTTTCGGCGGTGGTGGTGGTTGTGTCACGCTGAAATGTGGACCGATCCTGGTGATAGTGCAGAAAGGGTGCAAGCTCAATGGTACAGACTAGGGACAAGAAAGAAAGATAGAAAGAAAGATAGAAAGAGGGAGAGAATGAGAAAGAGAGAGAAAGAGAGAGAAGAAAAGAAAAAGAAAGAGAAAAAGATATAGAGAGAGATAGACAGAGACAGAAAAAGACAGAAAAAAAGAAAACCATGGTTACGTAGAGATGTGTGTAGCAATAATTACTAATTTGCGATTGCTTTTCGATTGGTGATTAGTGATTGGTGATCGATAGCGATTGCTCATTCGTGATCGGTCATGTGTGAATAAATGCGCGTTGCAATTTGTGCTGTTTATAGGGAAACATAAATATATGAGCCACAACCCGTGAGTACACTGTCGGATTGTCAGGTACTTGTTTAACTTTACTTTGCAGTGTGTGATTCACGTGATGTCGTCGATACCTGCACATGTGGTGTTTATGAGAGTGCCGACACCTTCGAAGCACAGAGCTGGCGGAAAGGTCAAAGCCGCGGAGAGGCCATCGAACAGGCTGCTACGTGCTGCATCACACATAGCGCCGCTGCAGGAGTGGAATGTTTCCCCTTCTCGTTGAGGCCACGAGGGGCGCTGTGATCATTGACGTCATCATTCGTCCTTGAGCAAAGCGAAGCGGCACATATCCCGTTGCACGTGCCGCGTGGCACATACCGATTCGCCCTAGCCACACGTACCCAAGTTAGTGTCAAAGAGGTCCATAGAAGTCCACACATACCCACTGGCCCATACCTAGTGGCGCCACTGAGATGTACTCTCTCTGTCGCATACTCAAGTTGGCGACAAACTTGGGCGGGACATACTCGGTACAGCCAGTGACCGCAGGGGCACAAACCCAGTAGCACATAGCTAGTGGCCCCAGTGGCACCCTTTCGCGCATGTTTACTATGCATTTTTTTCGCGATCGGCCTTTAACAACTGGTGAGTAGAGGTCGGATACCCATTAGACGAAATTGGGTTAAGGTCGGCAACAATCATTCGCATTAATAAAACGAATACCTTTATGCAGGCGTTCAGCTCTCTTACAATGACAATCGTTGTCGACAGTTTCTGCACATTTTCTCTTTTTTGCGGGCAAACGTTAGAACCAGGAAAAGAAGCACTTAAAAAGCAAAATTCCGGAAAGCACTTATTTGGGTACTTTGGTGAGGATTACAAGTTTCCACGCATAAATCAACACGAAATACATATTTAAATATTTACATAAGAACTACAAGCAAAATCACTGCACGGGCCGATTTTCTCAGCCCGCGGCCGGCCCCGTTTTTACGTTGGGCTGCCCGCCTGAGCCCGACCAAAAGTTTTATTGCGAGAACCGGGCCGGACCAGGCCCGGAAATAATCTACGTTACCTGCCCGGCCCGGCCGGCCACCCCTTTACCTTATGACCGAGCCCGGCCCGAACCCGGCTCGAAACCGGCCCGAAAGCGGCCTGAACCGGCCCCGAGACCAAAAAAGACATGTTTTTCAGAGTCGAGACGCGCGAGGAGAACTCGCTTGCACCTTACATGCACACCACCAGAAAGTGTGAGCCCGGCCCGGGCCCGGGTAAAAAAGCACATGCCGTGTCCGAGCCCGGCCCGATCCCGTGAAAAAACTGCCCTACCCGGCCCGTCCCAGCTACCCTACCCGGGCCCGGGCTTTCGGGTAAGCCGGAGCCCCTGCAGTGCTCTAGTCCAAGCTATCTAAGTAATGTAGTTGGAGTACCTAGAAGAAAAAAGTTTTAATGCATATTTTCTATGATGTACTATTGAATTGATTGATTCGTTGAACTTATCAGAAGCATATTATTTACACATTTTCGAATCTTTTTAAGGCCAGTCGTTTTAAAGTATACAGACCGGTGAATTGTGGCATATATGACTAATTGCTTGCATTAACTGAATGATAAGCTGAGACTAAGGGAAAATAATTTGTAAGCGTAACATGAGGACAGTGTGAACTTCTTTCAAATAGGAAAATACGTGAAATCGTCAAATGGCTGTCTTCTCGGTAGCCAAAGCTAATCGGCTGCCGAGAAGTATACCGCAAAGTATGCAGCATCTTCACGTGCCTTTGTGAACAATTGGCGACAATGCATTGTAAATGTCGAGCGGTTATTATTCTGGTGCACTGACCCAAGTTAAAGAGAACATGCTAATAGCAAGTTATGACACTAAAAAAAGAAATCGTTTGATATGACGTATGTCAGTTTGTATCATTAAACAAGTTGGAAATTTTCGCATTACACAGATTGGAGGCTTATTTGCAGAGCTGGAATTGAGAATCGAATTCTGCTCTGGTTGCTACAACGGCAATCTTGGCTGCCAGAACCTTAGCAGAATTCTTCATAATTTGATTGCGACATGAATTATGCGGGCGCACGAGGCGTGTCGGTGTCGTTGCTGTTGCTGTCGTGCTGCTGTCACAGTATCGATGCTGATTCAAAGCCCTCACGAGTTGGGTTACATGGTCATCAGAGACCCACCGTGCATTCGGCGGTAAAATGAGCGATGCCAATTGGAACCACCACTACGCTCCGTCCACTCAGCTCTACCAGACCAAGGGAAGCATTCTGGCCTCTGCTGCTGGCATGAGCGTTGTGCTCACACTCATTAGCGTTCCCACTGAGCTGCTGTGCCATACCATACCGTGGTGCATGCACTGGTCTCTCCATAACGGACAGTAAATGTAAAGCTAAATTTCGCTAATTATCAATATTTAAGCGCATCAATATTGAATAAAACTTTATTATAAACAGTGGTCACCACCATCTCCGCCGTCGCGCTCATTAGTTTTTCCCGGGAAAATAGCGGCAGATGCACATTGTACGCCGATTATGTTCAGAGTCATTATACTCGTGTTCCAACTACAAGCACAAGCATGAAAACTTTTCAGAATTTTTGCATGTTCTAGACATTACACAATTTTTAGGGTTAGCACAATCAGGGTACATAACGGACTTTCAGAGGACTCGGTATGTGTGTATCTATGTATGTTTGTTTATATCTAGCCGTTTTGCCGCCTATCTAAGTCACCGGGTAGTTCATGGCAGAATGGATAACGCATGGCGATACAGTGCTTAAGGAGCAGGGCTCCAAACAAACCGTCTGAACAAATTGGGGTTGCTGAGTATGTGCAATGTTTACATGTGTCACTGTTCAGCGAACCTCTGTCACACCGGCTTCGGTCCCTATAGAGCTGAACTGGGAATGTAACCACTCTCCAATGAAGCGCGTTGATGCCGACTTGGCGCACTGGGTATGTGCCACTCGGTTTGTGCTGTTCTTCAATGAAACATTTTGATGCCACCTCGAATCACTGGGTATGTACTAGTAGGTTTGTGCCATCTACAACGTGGAAAAAAAGATCTCTGAAATGTCTGCGATGCTAAGCGGAATTGAACCTTCGTCGCAAGGGTTCCTCAGTGACAGCAACCCGACGCTTTAGAAGGCTGCGCCACAAACTCGCTGCCTATGTGCAGCTTTTTAATGAACGTCTTTCAAACGAGCGCTTTAGCCAGCTGCGCCATGAATGCACTGGGTATTCAATGCTCTTCAGTGAAGCTCTCGCAAAATTGGTTCCCTGTATAACAGCCTCTGAAGTGGTGCCAAGGGAAGGGAAGCACAGTCGAGGATGGCCGGAAAAACTAGGTGGTGTGACGAAATTAGGAAATTTGCGGGCGCATGTTTGGATCAGATAGCGCAAGACAGGGGTAATTGGAGATAGCGGGGGCAGGCCTTCGTCCTGCTGTGGACACAAAATAGGCTGATTATGACTGTAACCTAGCCGTGGAAGAAGAAGCGAAGAAAGTGCTCCGGAAGGCGAAGAAGTGTGGGGCTCTTTAAGACAGTAACCTTTTACGTACATTTCATTTTCTAGTGCCTGCCCACACATATTTAATTAGATTGCTTTGGTTGCTTGGACATAAAGGATTAGTCATGCACGAAATGGCTGACAGTCTCGCGAGCACGGCCCTCAGTAGCCCTGTATCACCATTACTTCATACAATAGCTTACCTAACGACTACTGGATTCAGGTTATATACAAGTTTTCAAGGCTTTTTGAACCCAGATGTAGCTAATTTTTCAGAATATCGACACCTCCTATTCCCTTGGCCCAAAAATTCCTTTCACACCAGAAAAACTGAAGTCATCTTTACCCGATTACATTGTGGGAATTCGAATTTTCAACTTGTATCATCACAGGGCTGGTCTGGTGCCCCTCTCCTCTGAGCCCATTCAGTGGAGAAGATGAAACAACAGATCATTTTTTCATATTCTGCCGCCGTTTTTCTTCTTTAAGGAAAAATATAGAATCAAGATTTACACAGCTTGGTTTAAGCTTTTCAATTCTTATTATCCTTTCTCCGGGAGCCTCCGCTCTTGGAAAGTGCCACAGGCATATTTGCTCTGCCGTGGAGGAATTTATAAGTGCTTCAAGTACATTTTCTTGAATTCTTAAAACATTTTTTTCGTTCACTTCCTTCAGTTAGCTTTACCAATTTTAGTATTAACAAAGGTTGCCTAATTTTATCCAAATCTTGGCCAATCCTCCACAGAGGGTGTGCGCCATCAGATAAGGAATACCATCATAACATACTTTAAGAACAAGAATAAAGAGTGATGGCCGCCTTGCTGGCCTGGTTATTTGTTGTTGCAAATTTGGCGCAGTCGAACACGGAACCTTCTGCTATTCACCTGAGCCGCTCGCATTTTCCATGGAAAATGCGCACCGTCATTACAGTTAGTCGTGATAAGGCAGTGAACATAGCACAGTGCATCTATGGTGAAGAGCGGCCCTGTTCGGGTGATCACAGATCACATTGAACTTTTACTACTCCACACTTGACTCCCTCAAGTCGAACGCTGGCCAGAGCTTTCAATATTGCCATGACAAATCCTCAGCATGACGCAGACGTCGCGCGTTTTTGCCAGTTTGGCGGTTCAACCGCAGCAAATCCTGTCTTCACAAAAACGGAAGTAACCTCTCATAACCACGATTTAGAGGGCCACAGTGCAAGTGCGCTGATGCAAGATATATTGAAGCTCCAAGAAACGAATAACCAGCATCAGCAGCAACTATGGATTCTTTACTCCAAGCAACCTTTCGGCAAATGTGCCAGACACCTATGCAATTTGTCAGGCCGGAGGTCTACGACGGGTCGCACAGATGAGCTGCCAAGGAATTGCTTGATTTTTACGCGTACGCCTGTGACAGGAATTGCTGGCGGGAGGACAAAGGCAAAGATCTGAACATGCGGCTGTACTTGGGAGGTATTGCAAAGATATGGCACAAGCTTCTAGCTTCCGAAAAAACTTAACGCTCATGGAACGAGTGGAAACAGAGCTTTTTTTAAATTTCATTTGGTGGGAATAACTTCAAAGCTGGGATAACGCTATATCTTACAAGTACAACTCCGGGCCCGTTCTCAACTATTTCTTCGAAAATGGCGACTGCTGCATTTAGCTCACTCTGCTCTATCCCAGGCTTCACTGGTTCCGCTCATTAGGCTGGGACTTCCGGAAGACATGTGGTGTCATGTTCAGCTTCGAAAATCAAACAACATAGAAGAGTTACTGCAGGATATGAAAGATCTATGTAATTATGTTGAGCAGCCCGTGAGCCGTTGTGACAGCATCAGCAAGGTATACCGAGGAGCCGAATACCATAGCGTGAAATCCCGAGACGAATTGGCTCCACCGAAGAAACTAGTCGCATATCAGGAGGAGGTCTCAATAGATCAATGTACCAGAATGGTAGCGGCATGGCCCGGCAATGAAGACGCAAACAGTGTCATAGCCCTTCTTGACAGACGAATATTTTCTGACTTGAATGTTGTAATATCAGACAATGGGTCCGCATTTCTTAGTGAAAGATTCAAGAGTGGGCGAAGAGCCGTGGCGTCACACTGCGACGTTGTGGACCATATCACCCGGCATGAAAATGGAATGGTGGAGAGGGTGATACGCAATTTTAAACAATTCATGTCAATGTATCCAAGTTTTAAGGGCGGATGGAAATGTTGCCTAGAAGTGGCGATGCTTCATCATAACATGACACATACACGCAGCCCTGGGTGCAGTCCACATTTTGCTGCCTATGATGAGGTTCGAAAGCTAACTGCAGACAAACAGCTTGGAATTGCAAACAGGCTAATGCTGACCAAGCGTTGCAAAACATCCGATGAGCGACACAGACATAGAAAAGCCATGAAGTTTCACCATAGTATAAAGAACCATCTTTAGAGAAGGGAAACAGTACCTTCCCCAGTGGTAGAAAAATAAGAAGCAGCAGCGCATGGAACTTACTGAGGGACCCGGCAGGTGCCGGTGCTCAAACAGAAAGCGGAAATGTATTTTATTTTTTTAGTGCAAATTCTAATATGGCCGCATTTTACCGGCAGGGTACGCTGGTACGCGCCGCGCTCGCCCTGCTGACTTTGCAGCATGCCTCAGTGCATTTGCTGCTGCTTAGCTGGTGCGTTCTAATTGCCAGGAGACCAATGAGCCTCCTATTGACACCCATACAAACAAGCCACAAGTGAGTGAACAGGACGTGCGTCTTTATTAGCAGAAGACAAGCAGTGCACCTTCTAGTACAAGAGCAGCAGTACAATTTGCATGTCGACGTACACTGAAACCATAAACGCGGGCTCTTATACTGCTCACATTCGTTACCGCACATAGCGGTCTGGTAACGAGCGACAACCAGCAGTGCAAGCCGATTGGACATAGTGTCCCACCTGTTTTCACCGACAGTCGCCGTTGAAGATTACCAACTTGCATTCCGAAGCAATCGGGTGACGCAGGCTTCTGCCGCCGCACCGAACACAGCAACATGGACTACCCTGCATTTTACCATTACTTCCTTTCCAACCTGCACGTTTCTTTTACAGCGTAAGTTGTTATGGGCTCATATCAACAGCCTTTTCGGTTCGAGATGGTGTCCGCCGCCGCCGCCGCCGGAAATGCGAAAAAAGAATTACCCGGTCTTCACCGGGATCGAACCCAGGCCCGCTGCGCGGGATTCGGATACTTTACCACTGAGCCACGCAAGCGCTTGCTCTCATGCAGCGGAAAAATGCCCTATAAACGCGCCATGGCCATGCGCGCAGGCGCAGACGACCCGAGCCTCCGCCACTATGGTGGCGCCATCTAGTTATGGCGCTTGCAAACGCCGCGTGCGCAAGCGTAGACGACGAGATTCGTTTCAGACGAGGCGGGCAATGTACGCAATTCCAGCCTCCACCAGTATGGTGGCGCCATCTAGTTAAGGTGCCTGCAAACTCAGCGTGCGCAGGCGCAGACGACTAGATGCGATTCAGACGAGGCGCGCAATCAATGCGAACACGATGTGAGATGTGCGCCACGTATTCTGGATACCTCTTCGGTCCATGTTATGGCGTCTCCTCGCAAGGTACGCACCGCTGTTGAATAAGCGAATCCTAGAGCTACGTGCGCGGCTACAACCAGGCATCATCGGGCTCAGCAGGCTGCCGTGCAGAGAGCATTACAAGCCGCAGCTCGCCGTCGACGCTAAGCGGACAGTTCAGATCGTTCTCGTCAAAACGAGGCTAAGAGACTTTGCCGCTGAGGCCCTGTTGTGCGTGGTGGCGAAATTGGAGCTACTCTTTAGCCGCTGCACCAGCTTACGCTGTAACTGTGCTGCGTGTGCCGTGGAAGCCTGTGACTTTTTTGTCGTTCGGGGCCGCTAATGGGTCACTCACCCTCGGTGCCCCACTTTTTTTCAATATGGACATGGTCGGTTTCGTGGCCATCCCCATTTTGCAGGCCTTGCCACCCGCGTGGCTACACACCTCATACACTCTGGAACATGTAAGCATGTATGCGGGTCTCCGTCCAGCCCACATCACGGCTTATTAAGGCCACAAGCATAATATGCCCACAACTGCAGCAGGAAAGGACGAACGGGGAGCACCAATCACGGTGCGTGCAAACAGGGAGTCTATGTTGCTGCGTGGACTACAGGAGCACGTGCTTACCTCGATAGACTGTTGCCCAATGCAACTTGACCAGGCCGCCACATCCGAGAAATGTAACACTGTAACCATGACCAAGTGGGACAGTGCTGAAATGAGGCTCTACAATCAAATCACTTCAGCCTACCTCTAACATAACGTTCAGAATATACACTATACATTTAGTACCATCCACATGACAATAGTGACCATTCACACACATTTCGCATACGGCACATTCAGCCGTCTGACTACAGGCATAGTGCTTGCCTTAGTCACACATGGTGATCTGCTAAGGTGTGACAACCAGCAGCGCATGCAGATTGGACAGTGTCCGACCTGTTTGCACCGACAGTCGTCGTTCAAGATGAGCAACTTGCATTGTGATGCAATCGGGTGACCAGGTACCTGCTGCCGCAGTCAACACAGTGACATGGAATCCCCAGAATTTTAGCGCTAACTCATTTGCAGCCTCCACGTTTCTTCTCTTTTGGGGGCCGCTAATATGTGGCTCACACTTAGTGCCCCACATTGTGTCAATACGGACAAGTCGGCTTCTTGGGCGTCACCTTCGGAAGACACTTTTGTGGGCCTTTTCACCCATATGGCTATCAACTTCATAAACTTCGGACCATGCAAGCATGTATGCTGGTCTCTGTTCACGCCAAATCGCGGCCAACGAAGGCCATAAGCAAAATTTGCACATGGCTGCAGCAGGAAAGGACGGAATGGCAAGCACCAATCACGGTTCGTGTAAATTTGGGGTCTATGTCGCTGTGCGCACTGCAGGAGCTGGTGCTTACCTCGAGAGACTGCTTCCCAACGCAACTTACCAAGCCCCCACATCCGAGAAACCTAACACAGAAACCATGATCAAGTGGGACAGCTGTGAAACCAGATTTTGCAATCAATCACTTCAGTGTATCTTGAGCAAGAGCCCCGGCTATCGAGCAACTAGAGCAATGCTGAAAGAGACTAGTAGTCAAATATTCGAATCAGAAAGCTTGCATTCAAGAAAGAAGCCACTCTGCTCTGCAAGCACCGAAGGCCAAAAACATGAAGAAAAGTCAAATGCTACATAGCACACGGTAAAAATGTTAATGCAAGACACATGCCGATGCCGCATCCGCTATTTCAGTAGGTTATTTGATCATGGCAACGTACAGTAGAAAATACTGCTACGAACGTTATGTTATGCTACTAGACAATGACGGGTATTAAGTATGAGCAAAGAATCGATTGACCTTTATGTTTGGGTAAGAGAGAAGAATGATATATAACAAGAATTGGTAATGAAAAAGCTTGCATTCATAGAAAAATTTATACTGG
>NC_051157.2:154123048-154156152 GCF_013339745.2 Dermacentor silvarum | reverse complement strand
GAACAGGCGGCGCTGCTGCGCAGCAGCGGGTGGCGCGATGCTCAGCGTCGCATGTGGCGGGCGGCGCGAACCTGGGAAGGGGGGAAGACAGCGAGATTTCGGAACTACGTATAAACGCCTCCGAAAGCCGCACGTATATCCTCGATCCGCTTTATTTTTTTGTGCGTGTGTGTATGTGAAAGTACAAGCGTGGCCATCTGTGATGGCACAAATAGTTTTTGCGGGGTTCAGGCCTATTAAAGGAATAGACGATTACTTTCACGGTGCAGCGTTAACCAGCGGAGACAAGCTCTACGCTGCTTCGCATGTTGCTTGTATGAAAGACGGCGTGGACGTTCACGCGAAGTGCCATTCGCAACAGGGAAAGCAAGTATACGACTTCATCCCTCAAGTGAATAAAGCTTACTGTTATACTAAAATTGAAGTCACTAAACTGGCACCCTGAAAACGTGACACCCTGAAACCGATTTTTAATCGACGCCTCACTGTTGGCAATGCATGCCTCATTTCGCTCCGGCGCGTTGTACGCCGCGGCCTATCATTTGATGCCCCTGTCACACTGTTACTTTAGATTGTCATACAGCTCGATCTGGACCGCGTGCAGCTACACGCTCACTCGTAGGCTGTCGTCAGCACAGTCATGTCGAGTGAGCTAAACGATTCGGATTGTTGGATCGTGTGGCAGTGACCGTGCTATCCTCGTTGACTCGTTTGGGACCCAGTCGGAGCCACCTACTGCGCTGATAAACGAGATTTATTAACTAGGCGATCTTAATTTACATGACACGAATGTTCGTTCTTCATCATGTACAATGATCGAGGCTCATTAGGCCGGCCCCTTTCACGAGATACGATATCGCATGCGAATTCCTTTCCTTGCATACGCGCTTTGCTTTTAAAATGATACATCGCAAATGTATATCACAAGAAAAATCGCACCATGTGAAACCGCGCCTCTCAAGCGCCAGCGGCCGAAACGAGGATCGTCGAGTTAGTGCTCGCCAGCTCAAAATAGGCTTCCTTGGCATAAAATATTGCTCATCGCACATGCCAGTGCTATGCTGATCATACCGAATGCTAAGACAACGGCAAGCAGTCGTCAAATCAGCAAAGTCGTGACAAATTTCTTTTAAATGTTCAGCAGCTGGCCATGGCCGCTGGCGTCGCACAACGAGCTGTGAAACGCACATGTGTAGCACGCTTTACAGAACAAAACCTTGTCACAAATATCAAAGAAGCTGACTTACTTTACTCTCCTCACAGCTGCGACCCATTTCTTTCGCCGTTGGATCTCATAAGATTTGCCAGGAAACCTGTACAACTTTATCCCGGGCTGGCCTTCGTGGTTGTGACAGCCCTTTACGCAGCAGTATCACCGGTTCCACTTGCCTTTTTTTTTTTCACCTCCGACGCTTGCCGATGAAGCGCATGCCATTGCACCGTCGCAAGACGTATAAAAAAATAAGGAGGCTGGTGAACAAAGCAAAACGGCTTCAACCGGGGCCGAGACTAAATGTAGCGCGCGAGAAAGAACACTCATCGAGCCGGCCGAGCTGCGGCGCCCACTTCCCAACACTGTTGCGTCGCTGCGCCAGATGGCGCCAGAGCAGCCGCAAACTCGACTGTACGGAGCCTATAGCGCACGACGCGCGCATGTTCTGCTTCCCACTCCTTAACATCCCATGTCAGGGCAACATGTGCATGGCACGGAGAGGAGGTGAAGCACATGCCGCTCCGCGAGGTGTTTGCTAGGCAACGCAGTGGCAGGCGGCACACATTACGGCTGGCTTAAACAGCTCCGCAGTCAAAAAGTCTCAATTTCGCCCGAAAGGCGAAGCACGGATTGTTATGCCAAATTAGTGCAAAGCTATACGAAGTAAGGATAGTAGTGTTATCGGCCGTATAATCTTGTAAACACAGGCATACTAAGTAAATTAACAAGCATGGTGTCACGCGCACAAGCAAACATGAACGTATCTCACACGATGACCGCAGAAACTCGCTGTCAAAAATAGGAGGACGCTTCATCATCATCATCATCATCAGCCTATATTTTATGTCCACTGCAGGACGAAGGCCTCTCCCTGCGATCTCCAATTACCCCTGTCTTGCGCTAGCGTATTCCAATTTGCGCCAGCAAATTTCCTAACTTCATCATCCCATCTGGTTTTCTGCCGACCTCGACTGCGCTTCCCTTCTCTTGGTATCCATTCTGTAACCCTAATGGTCCACCGGTTATCCATCATACGCATTACATGGCCTGCCCAGCTCCGTTTCTTCCGCTTAATGTCAACTAGAATATCGGCTATACCGTTTGTTCTCTGATCCACACCGCTCTCTTCCTGTCTCTTAACGTTAGCCCCAAGATTTTTCGTTCCATCGCTCTTGTGCGGTACTTAGCTTGTTCTCGAGCTTCTTTGTTAACCTCCAAGTTTCTGCCCCATATGTTAGCACCGGTAGAATGCAGTGATTGTACACTTTTCTTTTCAACGACAGTGGTAAGCCCCCAGTCAGGATTTGGTAATGCCTGCCGTATGCACTCCAACCCAATTTTATTCTTCTGTAAATTTCCTTCTCGTGACCAGGGTCCCCTGTGAGTAATTGACCTAGATAAACGTACTCCTTTACAGAGTCTAGAGGCTGGCTGGCGATCCTGAATTCTTGTTCCCTTGCCAGGCTATTGAACATTATCTTTGTCTTCTGCATATTCACCTTCAACCCAATTCTTACGCTTTCTCGATTAAGGTCCTCAATCATTTGTTGTAATTCGTCTCCATTGTTGCTGAATAGGACAATGTCATCTGCAAACCAAAGGTTGCTGAGATATTCGCCGTTGATCCTCACTCCTAAGCCTTCCCAGTCTAAGAGCTTGAATACTTCTAAGCATGCAGTGAATAGCATTGGAGAGATTGTGTCTCCTTGCCTGACCCCTTTCTTGATAGGTAACTTTCTACTTTTCTTGTGGAGAACCAAGGTAGCTGTGGAATCCTTGTAGATGTTTGCGAAGATATTCACGTATGCCTCCTGTACTCCTTGATTACGCAATGCCTCAATGACTGCTGGTATCTCTACTGAATCAAATGCCTTTTCATAATCTATGAAAGCCATGTAGAGAGGTTGATTGTGCTCCGCAGATTTCTCGATTACGTGATTTATGACATGGATGTGATCCATCGTAGAATATCCCTTCCTGAAGCCAGCCTGTTCTCTTGGTTGGCTGAAGTGAAGTGTTGCCCTGATTCTATTGGAAATTATCTTGGTGAATATTTTATACAATACTGAAAGCAAGCTAATGGGTCTATAATTCTTCAGTTATTTAACGTCTCCCTTCTTATGGATTAGTATAATGTTGGCGTTCTTCCAGCTCTCTGGTACACATGAAGTTGTGAGGCATTGCGTATAAAGGGTCGCAAGCTTTTCAAGCATGATATTTCCTCCATCTTTGATTAAATCTACTGTTATTCCATCTTCTCCAGCAGCTTTTCCCCTGGTCATGTCTTTCAAGGCCCTTCTAACTTCAGCGCTAGTTATAGAAGGAGCCTCTGTACCCGGTTCATCACTATTTTGAATGAAAGTAGCTTGGCTGTTTTGGGCACAGTACAGGTCAGTATAGAATTCTTCCGCTGCTTTTACTATGTCATCGAAATTGCTGATGATATTACCATGCTTATCTTTCAGTGCATACATCTTGTCTTGTCCTATGCCAAGCTTTCTTCTTACTGATTTAATGCTGCGTCCATATTTTACGGCTACCTCAATCTTTCCCTCGTTATAATTTCGAATATCTCTAACTTTTTTTCTTGTTGATTAGTTTTGACAGTTCAGCGAATTCCATCTGATCTCTTGAGTTGGACATTTTCATCTTCTGTCGTTTCTTTATTAGGTCCTTTGTTTTTGGGGAGAGCTTACCTACTGGTTGCCTTGGTGCCTTACCTTCCACTTGAATTGCTGCTTCTGAGATCAACCTAGTTACGGTTTCATTCATTACTTATATGTTGTCTTTATCTTTCTTTTCTAAAGCTGCATATTTGTTTGCAAGCACCAGCCTAAATTGGTCTGCTTTTACACTTACTGCCTCTAGGTTGGCCTGCTTCCTCTTGACTAATTTCACTCTCTCTCTCTTCAAATTGAGAGAAATCCGAGACCTCACTAACCTATGGTCACTGCACTTAACCTTACCTAACACTTCTACATCCCGCACTATGCTTGGATCGGCAGAGAGTATGAAATCTATTTCATTCCTTGTTTCTCCATTAGGGCTTTTCCAGGTCCACTTCCTATTGCTGCGCTTCCTGAAGAAGGTATTCATTATTCGGAGCCTATTCCTTTCCGCGAATTCTACTAACATCTCTCC
The DNA here is from genome assembly GCF_013339745.2 of Dermacentor silvarum. Classification (NCBI taxonomy): domain Eukaryota; kingdom Metazoa; phylum Arthropoda; class Arachnida; order Ixodida; family Ixodidae; genus Dermacentor; species Dermacentor silvarum. The sequence continues at coordinate 154,151,798 of NC_051157.2, read as the reverse complement.
TCTTGCATTCCTTGAATCGATGCCGTAGTTGCCAATTGCTTGCTCACCAACCTGCTTTTTCCCCACTTTTGCATTGAAGTCGCCCATGACTAAAGTATACTGAGTTTGCACCTTTCTCATTGCTAGTTCAACGTCTTCATAAAACTGTTCTATTTCTTCATCATCGTGACTAGAGGTTGGGGCATAGGCTTGTACTACCTTCATTTTGTACCTCCTATTTAGCTTTATTACTACAACTGCTACCAACTCATTTATTCTGTAGAATTCATCAATGTTGCCCGCTATGTTGTTATGCACCAGAAATCCTACCCCGGATTCTTTCTTATCTGGAAGACCTCTGTAGCAGAGGACGTGGCCGTTAGTCAGCACTGTGTAAGCCTCACCAGTTCTTCTAACCTCACTAAGGCCAATAATATCCCAGGAAATGCCTGATAATTCTTCAAATAGTCCTGCTAAGCTAGCCTCACTCGAGAGGGTGCGCGTGTTGAACGTTGCCAGGTTCAGTTTCCATTGGCGGCCTGTCTTGACCCAGAGATTCTTAGCACCCTCTGCCGCGTAGCAGGTCTGACCGCCGCCTTGGTCAGGTGCTCCGCAGCCAGTGGGAACTGAGGGCCATGGGTTAATTGGCGGAGTCATTAGGGAGGTAGTGGCCGAATACTGCACCAGGGAGGCCAATTCCTGTTCTGGTGAGGGAGTGACTTTGATGAAGCTTAGTGGGCCTTCCTAGTTTGGTTGCACCTGAACTAGTATAGCCCCACTAGCTCTCGGCAATATGTATTTTGTTTTCTTTGCCGGTGTCAGGCACCACTCCATGCCTGAAAATGTAGTGGAATGGAGCAGGATTCGAACTTACGACCTTCATATTTGAAGCCGGGTATTCTACCTCTGCTCCACGCCACCAACGCTTAACCTTCGGCTTTAAGTGTGAAACGCGACAGCGTCATCGGGCCCCGTTCGCATCACATTTTTCTTTATGAGCAGGCTTCACTGCAACACACAATGTTGGAACGGCAGCTTACAAAGACCAAGTTGTCACCGATCCCTTTAAAGTCGGCTTTACTTTTAAACACAGATCCATTGTTCGAACGACATTATTCAATAATACAGGGGGAATATAAGCCGTCTTGTATGAAAATGTGAAGGCCCTAAGACTTCTTTTTATTATTTTAATAATTGTTTGCTCTTGCTCCGAGAGGCGCGTGTGTCGAAAATTTGGAGGGTGCTGTTATGGTATGAATGCTGGAGAATGGGTTTGTGTTTGATTTTTCTCGTAACAGAATTACGTTCTCTCGCACATTCAAATTACAATCCGACAGTATCATGCCTGTAGTTTGTACTTAAGTCGTATTTTACGTTTTTTCTGACGGATTTTGCTTTGAGAAATTCAATTTTTTTCGCTAACGCCTTGCGCCACGCGGAAGGCCTGTGTGGTCGGCGTAGTTCGGGATGAATTTCTCCGCCACGGATGCCGATGCTTACGCCGACGCCAACGCCGGATTTTTTGGGACATGGGGCCCTTAACGCTCTCGCGTTAAAACGCTGCAGCGAGGAAGCGCAGCATCAGCAGAAGCGAACGAATTGACCTTCGTGCTGCGTTTCGCATCAACCCGAACCTAGCCGCGCAAACACAGCGCACGGCGCGCGCTGTCCCCTTCGCAGATGGCTTTCAAGATACAGCGGCCCGGACGGGCGCGCACGGCTGCCCGGGGCGCGTATTTCCAATTGCTAGTAGGTACAGCGTTTGACCGCTGGCGCCACGCTGCGCCGCTCGCGCGTACCATGTTTCTAGCCGCCGCCGTTGGAACGGAGGAGGCGTTGACGGAGAAAACGCTGGGCTGGTGGTGACTAGCCTGCTGTTGGGATCGGTGGTATTATAAACGCATCACTGTTTTGATGATCCAAATATAATCTCACTATCAGGGAGGGAGCAGTCTACCTGACAGGAGCAGTATTTTTTTATTTGGGGTGTTGCTACGCTGCGCTCCGCAACACCCCAACGACTGCCGCTTCGCGTCGGTGCCCGGCACCACGGCTGCCGCCGTGGCACCGGGGTTCAAGCGACCGCGCTGGCAGAGAGGAAAAAAACAACAAAAAAAGAAAAGCGTGATATCAAGAAAAAAAAATGTCACAGTTTCGCCCTAAGGGCGAAACAATGAATGCGATAGCAACACAGCAATGTCATACGAAGTAAGGTGAGCGGCTTTGGTAGCAACAACACGCAGAACTGTTGTCGACGCCATCGGCGTTTTGCCTGCGTTAGCTCAAAATGCGTGCGGCGTTGGTGACTGTTGCTGGAGCCTCTGATATAAATAGGCACTTGGTGCCGCAGCTAAACGTCGCCTCCCTTCCCTCCCCCTCCCCCACGGCCTCTCGCGCGTCCGAAGAAGGCGCGTTTGCTCTACATATATGGTGATTGTAAAGGAGAAAAGAGACGCCTACTTCTGCAGCCCTTAAGCGAGCACGGCGCAGAACGCGCGTTTGTTCTCCGCCGTGCGTTCACTCCCCGTGAAAGACGCGCCCCTCGCGCCCTTTCACTCGCACATACAGCGTTCGGCGCGCGGCGACGATTTCATCTCCAAATGACGTCATACGGAACCTCACGGCGACGGCGACGGCGACGGCAGAAATCTGCTTTTGAGTGTCCATATAATTGCTATCGCAATAAAAACTCTAGCCCGGGCGGGATTCGAACCAGCGTACGCATGATCCCAAAGCGAGCACCGTAGCCACTCAGCCATTTTTTTTTTTTTCTTTATTGCCGGAACTTTCACTTTGTGGACACCAATTTCAACAGTTCTTGCCAAAAAACAAAATACATAATCATACATATACACATACTTTCACAGTTGCATGCATCCATGTTGTGCGGTCAGCCATATTTTGGCTGCCATGTCATGTCAGGTTTAAAATTCTTTTAAAGTTGCGAGGGGCTCAATCCTCGTCAGCCAATCCGGGGGGCATTCCTGATCTTTAATTACATCGATGAACTTGGAAACATCCTCCCGGAAAAGTTGTCGCGCAGGCCTTCGGTCAGGCTCACAATAAAAACCTGCCATTCGAGCCCGCCATAAACAGTGGAGGCCCATTAGCATAATGAGATCCAAAGGCAGTCCGTCCTCATTTTCTACAGTTAAAAATCTAATACCTAATGAATTTAAGGGCAATTCTTTCTGTAGTGTTCTTTGAAGAACGTCCCAAAAATAAACCCCTTCCCAACAATGCAAAAAAACGTGATCGATTGTTTCCAGTTGTTTACATATAAGGCAGTTTGCTCCCCAAGGTAAATAAAAACCCTTTTCTTGTAAAAAGCCCCGTACTGGCAAAGTCCCGGTATGTAATTTAAAGAAAAAGGATTTTGTACCTGGCTGCACCTGCATTTTTTTAACACGCTTTAAAACGTCATGTCCCTGTCCTCCACTGTTTATGGCTCTATACATGGGGACCGGTATGATCATGTCAAGTGTATCCCTGTATAATTTCTTCCGTGACACCGAAAAAAGGTAATCATTAGAAAAACGTACGGATAGAAAACGGACACTGTCAACTACTTCCCTTAGGTACCCTCGAAGAGAACCAGGCATACAGCCACGCTTCCAAGGGTTGCATTCATGCGAACCATATGATTGCGTTCGAGCGCCCTCAGCGAAAGAAACCACCTACAAACGCGGTACGCGCGAGCGGCGCAGCGTGGCGCCAGCGGTCAAACGCTGTACCTACTAGCAATTGGAGTGTTGCGCCCGGGGCAGAACGCTCCCCCCACCCCCTCTCCCTCCCTTCCTCCCGAAGCCCTCAGCACAAGTGAAGGCGGCGCGCTTCCTCCCCACTTTGCTCCATTACGTGGGCAAGATTTAGCCGCCGTCGCCGGCTCACCCTCGCACGCTTTCACTCGCACACGCAGCATACGGCGCGCGGCGTCGATTTTATCGTCCTTGGACTCTATAAGGAAACTCACGGCAGCTTCGACGGCGATGGTTACGACAGAAATGCGCCTGGAGTGTTTATATATTTGATATTGCAATAACAGGCACTGCGAAGCAGATCTCGCCTTTAATTGATGCAACCAAACTGCATGGTCTTATGTCGTTACCCGTTTACGGTACACCAGTTTCATTTTACTAGGAAACCAAGACTGCGGTGCCACTGCCGTGGTCCGCACCCTGTTTAATTTTCAAACGGCATGCCATGGGTAAAAAGTCCATTCCATGATCTGGCAGGCATGATTAGGGAGAAGACACATAACGGCAGAGCATCGGCATCAAAAACGCGGCAAAGAACTATTGCTGTAACATAAATGACATGTCTACAAAAAGTAATAGTACGGGCTCAATAAATATGAACCTACCGTTAAGGTAGAGCAGTCGTCGGGAACGCAAAACCCATTTATGCATATTCCTTGAAGCGCTGTAACGTTCTCTCTCTGCTCTTTTTCTCCAGTCTGTCTTAAGCGCCACATAAAAAAGAAATAAAATTAGCAGCAGTTATTTTTGACGCATTGATCTAAAAGAAAATGAGCAGAATTTTTTAAAAGGTTTTTCGTGTGAAAGTTATGGAAGTATGAATGCATCAGTAATTACCAACTATACCAGGTGCTACTACGAAGACTAGTAACATTGGGAAATAGCCGTGTTGAAATAAAAGGGCGATGCCTTCGGACATATGCCCAAAGCCCCGTGCGCTGGTGCTTCGTTTGTTTTAAGACAGGTGGCGCTCACTATTTTGCAAATCGTTCTTCCAAATTAGGATTAAAACATGTACAGTATGCCTGAGTAAATCAAGCAGGCTAGGTGACTGTTTGTCACCGCCCCGTTTCAAAGGGAATGTCAGTAAATCATCATCATTCTCATCAGTTGGAGGAAGCACTGTGTTCGCTCTTCGACTGTGTGTGAATGAAGCCCACCACGCAGCCAATGCGTAGGTCGTCTGCTTGCTCGTCACCCAGACAGCGCAACGCCCTTTCTGAGAAGCGAAAACGACGCGGGAACTCATCGTGGGCCGTAGTAACGTTTGCCGGCACTCTAAGCGATGCTCTAAGCTGCTGCTGCCGTCGACATGACAGTTCCGCTTTCGAATTCAGGAGCTTTCACAATTAACAAGTTTCACCCGAGTTTTCCTGCAAATGAAAGCCATAGGTTGCGCTCGCGTCTGACATGAACCTCTTCTGCACGTACAGGCTACGGCTGCGCCATGTCCAACGTGCATGCCGGCTACAGCCAAGCGGTATTGAGAGAGACCGACATTATTGTTCGTCCAAATATAACAGGCATACAACGGACACATTGTGGCTGCTCACATAAAGCACCAACTATCGCTTGTTTCTATACCTATCACACATTGATGACACCATAACATTAGAACCTGCATTGTAACCACCTAGCACACAGCGAAGGGCTGTAGGTACTATTGACCAAAAATGTTTACGGACTAAGGGATCTGACAAAAACCTGAATATCTTCGCAGCCCCAAATCGCCCCCCCAGCCTGGTATTCCCATTTCCAGCCTCTACTGGCATATGCGAACAACGTTGTGATGTACGGTTTTACTGGGAACATTTAAAGGCTGCTCGGATATTCAGCGTTTTCTGAGATCCCGTGGTCCATAAACCTTTTTGGTTGATGGTACATTACTGCAGCTGCTTGCAAGGCGTTAACCATGGTAGACGACGAAGACGAAGCGATGCAATCTAGCACGCGCCATTCTGCAATGCAACGCACCACAGCTGTCAGTTCTATTGGTCGTCCTCTGATAGGTAATGAACTGAGCAGCATATCGAAATCATTTCTAGCCCTATCATTATTTTAAAGCGAAAGCCTTAAGTGTCAATGTTGGCGGTGCCCTTGATGGTGACCTTGCATGACGTTGGCGAAAGTGTGCCGTGAATAAAAATGGCCAACGCTGCAAAGAGTGAAAAGCCGTCTACAAATTCCCGGATTGACGTCACATTACTCCGGGAGGGTGCTGTAAACAAAGTAAATTAGTGGCTTTGAAAAGAAAATTTTGCATATTGCGGCCTCGGTGGGAATAGAACCCGGGCCTTCGCAGTGCCAGACAAGCACGCTTCCCTGAAACCACGGCTGCTCCACGATTCTGGATTAGTAAAGGTGTGCCTAGTGCGTGCCTGAATGCACACGTCAGGTGGACACAGAGAGGCGCTCGTGCCGCTGCTCGGCGCATTCGTTGTCTTCTTCCACAACTGGCTCCGATGCCGCTATCATGCCAGCGTTCCCATACTGCCCCTCGCGTTCATGCCACTGCACGGGCGTTGGTCGTCGTCTTCTTCCACAGCTGAACGGCTTTCGCCTTCATGTTTTACAAACGTGTAACACTTGCCTACTTTTTGGCTAAAGGGATAGCGGCGGCCTCCACGTGAGGCGCCTGTGGTGAGCAGGTGTAGTGCTGCGCTGCTTTGCCATTAAGATGTTCCTCTTCCGCAGAACTACCCACGCAGTTAGTGCCTACATTCGAGAGCTGCGCTACACGAGTCCAGAATTGAAGTGCTGCGGTAGCTAGTAAGTGCGCGGCCATGTAAAAATGAATACTGGTGTTGTACACCTACGATTAAAATAATTCATGGCAATTGAGGTGACAATTACGCCATGAATTTCACGCATTTTGAAATATTCAAATTAACAGTCGCCTGAAGCCGTAAAGAGCAAGAACAGCTCCGAAGGAATGGCACAGCAACACCTCTGTGGGCTTCTCACCGTAAGAGCTCACACCTGCGTTCGTCTCGTTCAGCCACCGCACTAGTCCGCTCTAATGTGGCCTCATGTAACCTGTCGGCTCATTGTCGCCACCCGCGGCGTAAAGTGTAAACTTTTACAAACACACTCAGGCTTCACTTTCACTGGTTTGCTCAGGTACAAGATTGCCGACTAACCATCAGACCAACTTGGGTCACTGTAAAATGTGGCAATGTGTACATATACTTGCCTCTGTACAAAGCTTTCTCACGCTTACATGGGTCTCTGCAGATGCAGGGCGCACATTTCTTGGCGAACATTTGCCACTATGACAGTATCAAGCTATCCGCCTACGTCTTGGTGCAAACATGGTCGTTTCGTTAACCTGGTATGTAGCAAATTTGGCATAGTATGACAAGAGTGTATGACGAACATAAATAATAGGTCAAGACATGAATATCAGGATATCAGAATATCGTGTCATGTAGGTCATGAAACAGCCACCTACAACTTGGTGCTGTCATGGTCGTTTCGTTAACTTGGTGTCTACCGAAATTGGTGTAGTCTGACAATAGTGTATGACAAAAATAATAGGCCATGACATGGATACAGTGGCGTGTGTGTCATGTAGGTCATGTAACAGCCGCCTTCGTGTTTGTGCTCTCATGGTCGTTTTGTTAACTTGGTATGTAAGTGGAATGGGTTCGGACATGGGTACTAAATGAAGGACACACTAAAAAAGAATGAACGTAAGCTTGGGCATGTTGGTATTCCATGACTTTTACTTTTTAGCGTACGAAAAGGAATGAGACACAGAGGTACGACTCGGACTAGCGCTGTGTCCGCGTCGTACCTGTGTGTCTCGTCCCTTTTCGTACGCTAAAACAGTAAAAAAGGATGATAGTAGAAGTCATAGTCACGAGCATAACTAAGCGAAAATGACAATGACTCGAAAAAAAAGATTAACACTCAAAAACCACAGAAATGAGCTCGGACATGGGTACTAAATGACGGAAACAATAAAGGATGATGGTAGAAATCATAGTCATGACTATGATTGAGTAAAAGTGACAATAACTCAGCGAAAAGAGACTAACACTCAAAAGCCACTGAAATGCGTTCGGACATAATTGAGAGGTCATAAAGTGAATGTCATGACATGCGTGTCATGTAGGTCATGACACGTCTTAGTGCTCTCATGGTCGTTCCGTTAAGTTGATCGACTCCCCACATTCTGCTTCGCATAACATTGATTCCCACAGGGCGTGGGATCCACCGGCTTTTTTTTTCTCTTAAACCCGGAACACGCTTTTGGCACTCCATTCTTTGGTGGTCTTGCGTTCCTGGTATTGTATTTCAGGAAGCTGTGATAAACAATGGAGATATATCTCATCAAAAAGAACAGTCCTCTCGAAGAGGACAACAAAAGGATCCGCAGTCCACCCGGCATGGGACCTGTACATGCGGAGGTTTGCCTAAGCGGTACAGGCTTGATATCTGCCACTTTAATCACTGACTGTGCACACGTGCGAATTGTTGGTGAGGATCCAGTCCCTAACGTTAAAGCACAACCTGGACGATATTACCAGCCAGTTTGGAAACATGCGTACAAATGGCTTTGTATGACGCGGCAGTCGACAAGATATTTTGTGAAACCTGTCGCGCTGCTTGTGATATGAACATTTTTTCTTCCAAATACTTCCAGGGATAAGGAATCTCGCTTGACGTTGGTGCAAAATTGCCTTTCTAACTGGAAGAAAGCACTTATAAGATTTAAAAGTCATTAAGCCTTGAATCTGCACTTCACGGCCATGAGCGGAACTGCAAATGTGAAGGGGGAGGGGGGTGAATGTAGCAACTGCTTCTGTAATTTGGAAGAAAAAGAAATGTGAGGTGCAATTAAAGCACCGATAGCGACATTATCTTCAATGCAGTACTTAGGATGCCAGCGATTGACAGTAGAAAGTAATGTAAGACAGCTTCTGGAACTTCGCGCTAATCACATTCCCGAACTGCAATCACAGCATCCTGCAACCAAGTCCAGGTGGGTCTCTCGCACATTTTAAACGAAATTTTGGAAACTTTAGCCATTGGTGTTCTACAGTAACTCACAAATGAGGTTCGTGAAGCGGGGCACTATGCCGTGATCATGGATGAGACAGTGGGCATATCTGCCAAAGAGCAAGTGTCGATCTGCTTTCGTATTGTCCAAAAAAAAAAACGTTGAAACACATGAGATGTACTGTGGATTTTATAACACTGGGGACACCAGAGAGGCCAGTCTTTTTGCCCTTCCAAAGGGAATCGTCTGCCGTTTTAACCTTAGATTGACAATTGCCATGGGCAATGCTATAATGCCGCTGCCAGTATGAGAGGAAAGTACGGGGGGCAGCAAGCCCTTATATAACAGGAAGAGCCGCGACCAGTGTACTTACACTGTCTTGCGCACATACATAGCCTGGTGCTGCTGGACATGAGTCAGAAAGTGGAAGTGTGTCGCCATTTCTTGGGCATGCTATCAGAAATGATAAACTTCCAGGTATGTCAGAAAGAAGACAATAGCGCAAGAACGATAAGAGGCGAGAAGGTGGTGAAGACTTCCGATGCTGCTCGACGAGTGTCCCGTTCTGATCTCATCGAAAACCTCGAAGCCGGCACCAGAGGCACCGGCAACAGTCAGCAATGCCGCGTGCGTTCGGTGCGAACGTGGGCAGAACGCCGACGGCGTCGACAACAGTTCTGCGCGTTGCTGGTGCTGCTACATGTCCAAGTTTATACAGCTGATAAATCTACTATCCTTACTCCGTATAGCTCTGTTCTAATTTGCTATCGCAATTGATGCTTCGCCTTTCGGGGTCAAACTGCGACATTTTTTTTTCATTCCAGAGTTGTAAGCTTGACACTTGAGCATTTTTTTCTTGCCCCTTGTACAGTTCCCCTTGTAAGTGGTGCGAAGCGAATGAGAGAGGGAGGATGTATACAGGAAAAATGCGCAATTTCTGTTTCTCTACAGGGAGCGTGGGTAAGCGCCTAGGCGAGTACTACACATCTCAACCACACGTCTCTATACGTCTCTATACCATTGTCTCTTATACGCCGACGACATTTGCATCTGGGCCTCTGCAGTGACTCGGCCTCAGGTGCGGGCCAGGCTTCAGCGGGCGGCAACTATGACGGCGTCTTATCTACGAGAACAAGGCGTGAGTGTGTCTACAGAAAAGTGCGCATTGGTTGGCTTTACGCGCAAACAAATGTCCCCGTATCCTGTTTCAAACAACGGTCAAGCTGTGTCCTGTGTTAAGGCGCATCGCTTTCTGGGTGTCATCATCGACCGCAACCTCTCGTGGACCCCTCACTGCGTCTACCTCAAGAAGAAGTTATTTGCTATTGCTCAGCTATTTAAATTGCTCTGCGGGAAAAACTGGGGTGCATCAGTCCATTCTGTGCTGCAGCTGTACACGATACTGTTCCTGGGACTCCTTCGTTACAGTCTGCCAGTTTTGTCAAATACATGCAAGACGAACATTCGCGCTCTGGAGAGCATACAAAGTCAAGCCCTACGCACCTGTTTAGGGCTGCCTCGGTGCACCTCAACAACAGCAACAATAGCCATCGCGAGAGACCATACGATCCAGACACACGTAGCTGCCGACTCCCTCAGAGTGCACATTCGTCATCTGTCATGATCCCCGACCATCACTTAGCTTCCCTGCTAGCGGAGAGACCTCACGCGACCTTTTCAAAAGTGATTAGCGCCCATCAAGAGTCTATACCGTCGTCTTTTACACCGGCGGCGAAGCCTTCATTTCCCCTGTGGTACCTGCGACAGCCTCAAGTGAAATTTATTATTCCCGGAATCACGAAGAAGGCCAATCATTCATCGCTGGCTCTGAAACAACTGACGCTCCTATTGATGCACCAGACATATCACGACTACATACATATATATACCGATGGTTCGACCTCACCTACCAGCTCAACTGCCGCATTCGTCGTTCCAGCCAAGCAAGTTGCAGTTAAATTCAAATTATCCCATATGACTACATCTACGTCGACAGAACTTGCAGCCCTCCATGCAGCAGTGACCTACGTCACCGAAGAGCCGGCACAAAAATGGGTCATATTCTGTGACTCTAAGGCAGCCCTTCACAGTATTAAGTCAGCCTTACATCACAAGACTTACGAGAAGATGATATCCGACATCAGGTAAGTACATCACCATGCCCTGGAAACAGGGCACAGTATAGACTTCCAGTGGATTCCTGCTCACTGTGGTATCATCGGCAACGACATTGCTGACAGGGCTGCCCGATCTGCCCACGAAGACACCCAGACGCATACAATACCTTTGGCAAGGACGGACACTGCCAGGGAACTTCGTCTGCTTGCACACAAAAAGTCACAAGCTTTATGGAGTTCAAGTGCTTTCAATTGCCGACTGTATAAGTTGGACACCTTGCTACGGCTACAACTGTCATCTGGCCTTTCCCGCGGCGAAACAACCTTGCTGTGCCGTTTGTGGCTAGAAGTGGCGTTCACGAACACTTACTGATACCGTATGGGAATGGCGGAGAGCCCGATGTGCGACTCCTGTGTGTGCGAGGAAACCATCGAGCACCTATTGTGCACCAGTCCTCGCTATGACGTACAACGCCTCTCTTTCAGGACAACTTTAAACCGGCTGGACTCGAGACGCTTCTCGGAGTCAAAGATACTCGGACCGTGGCTACACCCGTCACTGGCACAAAAAGCGATGCGTGCTTTAGTACAGTATTTGAAGTGCACCGGTTTAAGAGAGCGCCTATAGTGTCCCTGTACATCGTCCCACGTATACTCAGTACTCATTTTCTCCCTATTTTTCTCTTTCTATTCCCCCTTTCCCTTACCCCTAGTGCAGGGTAGCCAACCGGACGCTCTTCTGGTTGACCTCCCTGTCTTTCCACTCCTTGCTCTCTCTCTCTCTCTCAACCATAACCTCTCAGCGACATCAGAGAGACGCTGGGACGTGCCTCGCACTTCTGTACTATCAGACGAACTGTACAGTGCCGGTCGATTAGAATACATAGCTGGGCAAGTTGGTTGAAGTCTTTCAAGCGAGTATGTTATAATGTCAGCATTCTCGTCGTGCTAATATGCACCCCCTAAAGTGCTGGTTGCTACAGCAATAAGGTTTGTGGCACGTCTTTCAAGATTTCAGATGCCAGGATCTTCGTCATGAAGGTAGCTCTCCGCCACAAATGACTGCTGTCCGCAAAGGACAGTTGGTCGCACAACGATGGCACTTTATCTGGTCGATCGCCTCTGATCGCTGACGGTACAGTCCTCACTTGAAAACAGCATATCAAGCTAAATTTAAGTAATACTTTTTGGACGCTGACCAAGGCCACCGGCTTTCCTTCAATGTCATCTCGTCCACCATCGAGGCGCGACACTTGCACCACCACTGGTACGCTCCCAACCACAATAACGTTATGAGATGCCTCTAGAGCAACGCTAAGCTTCGTCCTTTAAGTGTTTTGGAATGAGGTGCCAACTGAGATGTTTTGGATGGAACCTGTATCCTCGTCTTCGAAACGACAGAAAAAATTGGCGTAGATTGCACTGTAGGCACAATGCTAATGAGACAGCGGAGTTGATGGGCACCTAGCTAGTCCTGGGTATGAGCCTAGGTTAAGCACTACGAAGTCAACGCCAGCATTTTCCGGAATATATTGATTATTCAACGATTATCGATTAGCTATTGATTGGCTATCGCAAGGTATTGGCCACGTATTTGACTAGGCTAACTACTACGAAGTCTACCCAGCATTTTCCGGAATGTATGCATTATTTGCTGATTACCGATTACCTATTGAATCGGTATCGAAAGGTATCGGCCACGTATTTGGGCTAGCCTAAGCATTACCAAGTCATCCCCGGCATTTTCCGGAATTTTGTGGATTAGCTATTCATTGGCTATCGATTGGTTACCGATGACTGACTACGCTTAAGTAGTGCCAACAGACCCGTACACAGTGGGGGGGGAGGGGTCTAGCTAGCCCCCCTTCCCAAAGTTTGACCTGTTCGTGCTTTACCGCAAATAATTACCGAAAAGTAGGTGCTTTCCTCAAATAATTCCTGGCCACGGGCCTGAGTCCCAACCCGGTTTAAGTTGACTTAGCCAGGCTCAGCTTCGCTAGTTCACTGAGGTATGTGCCATTGCGCTTGGACCCTTTCTGCACCAACGCGAAGATCGGCCCACATTTTTGGATTCAGCAGACACATTTGAACAAATTTGGACGAAAATTGGACAGGCATCAGAGCGCCACAAATAATTGGCTATAATACTTTCTCTACAAACCATATTTTGCTTTGCGTTTTAGGAATTGTATGTGTCATCAGTCACCATGACCTTGAACGTAGTCGCTTAGGCGCACAGCACGTACTTCCACGTGACAACATTCTGTGACGTTTAAGGACTAGATCCGGCTGGCTCGTTCGTCTGCTATGCTGCTAAGCCAGGAGCCGCACAGAGTACCAGCATAGCAGACGTCCATGCCAGCCGCAGCGAGTGCCAGAACATGGTGATGCTCTGCTTACATGCGACCGCTTTCGGAATCATGGCATATTTACTAGTGTTCATGTAAAGAAAACAAATTCCAAGTACATCATGTCTATACTCCTTCAATGAAGTATTTCAATCTGTCGGGAAAGCCCACTATAATGAAGAACATTTTTACAAGCAGCTGGCGTATTCGGCGCCCGTCAATTCCATAGAATATTGTTTCAATCTTGTTTACATATTGCACTGTATAAAGGGCTGTAAATTATAAAAAAATGTGTTTACGCACAGTGCACTTAGTGCCATCCTTGAAGTTGGTTTTATTTTCACAAATGCAGCTGGTGACCAACGGTGTCTGGAACATAAAAGTAAGCATGAGGCTTTGTGTGGTACGTGATTACATCTTTGAGAGGAGCTTGTCATAATACTAAATTCCCACCGTATACTGAAAAGAGCTTTTAGAACTATTGTAACTTCTGTAGTCAGTTGTAAAACACATTTTGTATTTTAATGTTAAAAAAAGACAGACATATATTCTAGAAAAAACATACGATCATTAGATTTCAAGAAATCAGCTACCAATGTTTGATGACAGAATGTGTTTTATACTCCTCCCATTCAGTAAAGCTTCACTTCTATTATATAAAATAAACACCCCCAGCAAAGGATATACTTTTTTTCAGCTAAACAGCTACATCAGAAGAAAGCCTACGCATTTCCGACTTGCATTTCCAGCCGTGTTATCGTATGAATGGCTACTGGTGCGAAGGCTCGGCTGGTGTTTGATGTATAGACGCGTGTACTTGTTTATCTTACCCCGGTGACCGCGTTTCACCGCCTAACAAATGTTATCGGCCAGCGCAAGACGCGCCTGAATGTATTGGAAGTTTGTCGAAGGTTATCGATGGTTCCATCCGCTGTCTGTTGTCACCGGACCTTGTGTAATCTGATTGCACATACGCACGACGCGAATTACATAGTACTTTCTGGAAGACACGCGGGTACCAGTGATTACACTGGAAGCTTCGATGACTCATGTACAAAAGCCGACGTGCTTGACCCGGAGATCAGATTTTCGATGACCGCCGACTGTGTTCTCCGCTCATTGTTTTTTGAGTGCAGCCTATTTTTGAGGGCTTGAGTTCGCTCAATAAAAAGCAGGTTTCGCCATTCGCAGTATTGCTGCTGTTTTCTTCATCGTCACTACTACGTGGCAGTATCTTCGGTGACAACCTAAAATTGCAAAAATTAGGTACCGCCCACAAACCTGCAGTGCACCAGCCCACCATTCAGTAAAGATTCAAACTAATTTGTGTATTCTTACAGCTAAATGACCTTGCTCTGCTAAGATATTTGTTATGCTAATTGGAAAGTAAAGCACGTGGTTTCAAGCTAAAATATAGCCTTTGGCTGAACCCCGATATTGCTAAGACATTCTGGTTTTAACTTAAAACCAGTGACAGAAAGACGGATCTGTACAAAGCAGAAGACGTTTTCAACGCGCGAGACTGCTCGATGCCACCGAAATATTCGAAGATAATTGGCTGCTGCAATTATGCAAACTACTTTAATCCTTAAGCCTTATCTGGCGAGTACACCAGCTCCGTCACGAGAAAAGTCATTCAAAAAGTGTAATGCATTGTATCTACAAAAATCTGTAATTTGCTAAGTAAAGGCATTTAATCATTACAATTGTGTACATGTACAGGGCCCGCTACTTTTAAATTGAACACGTCATTACTATTCAAGAGCCTATAGCAGTTGATGCTGAGCAGAAAATAAAGAAAACGATTATTACACTTATCGGTGTCATCATTAGGCGCCGTATTGGGCCCATTTCCGCGTGAAGTAGAATGCATGTTGAAGTTATACCAGCCTGAATACTAATGCGGCATTTACTCTTAAACTGCATTACCCTGTACATGATTGGTAGATCTATAAGGGATGAGGAGCCATATAAACAAAAAAAATTAGATCAGAGGGAATACTTATAGGAACATTTAGGGCTCCATATAAAATGTGTGGGGTAAGCTTATAGTGGAGTAGGCGAACAGAAATTTGGGGGTTGGCCAACTTGAAAATGGGGGCGGGTCGACTTGAAATTGGGGGTCGGTAAAATTAAATTTGGGGTGGTCCAATGCGAAATTTGGAGGTATGCTTAGGCATACTTAGCAACTCAAGTCGAGTTTTTCCATTCTTTTTGATGGGGCAGTCTGCAAATAACATTTTTATTTTGATGTCGTCACCTACTCTAGTTTTACGCTCATATACCATGGTTTTGTCTTACTTTTCTATTGCACTCGTTGTTAGAACTCAATGCTATAGGAAAAATCATAATGATGGAGTCCTCTTAAGCCTCTTCTGATAACACGACAGTGCGTTTTAACTACACCACTGGCCATTGTGTTGAGTGCGATAGTCAGACATATCAGGGTGATAAGGGGAAATTTTTACTGGTGCAGTTAGTTTTTTAGTGATCAATCGTTTGTCATCAGGCTGTTGAACATGTTGAAAATCTTCATCACACATTGGTGGGAGAATGGAGGGGTTCATTAAATGGAAGGAAGGAAAGAGTGGAGAAGGAAAGGCAGGGAGGTTAACCAGTTCAGCACAATTGGTTTGCTACCCTACACATGGAAGCAGGAATAGACGGCCTCCATTCCGCAAAGTAATGGTGAAAGCTTTGATGCAAGCACCGCGAACACAGCTAGCTCCGAAGCGAAGCAGGTAAGGAAACCAGAACTGCCGCCCGTAAAAGCAGTGGCGGACACGCCAGTGATCGTCACGAAGACATTATAAACGGCTTTTTCAAAAAATAACATCCTCGAGAATAAGGTAATTTACTTGTGAAATTAATGTCCCGTTGTGAAGTTTTTAACGAGTGTTCAAAATGAGTATCACTATTTTCTTTTCTGAATGAAACAATGTAAGTGATTCATTTAAAAAAAATCTTTATGGTCGGAAAACAAACAGGGACGAAGAAAAGTCGCAGGTTCGCCCGAAAAGCGAAGAATCGATTGCGATAGCAAATTAGTAGACAGCCATAGAAAATAAGGATAGTAGCTTTATCGGCCGTATAAAATTGTACATACTCGCTAACTAAGTAAACAAGCACGGTGTCACGCGCGCACAGTTAAACATGAACACAACTCGCTCGATGACCGCGGGAGCTCGTCAAAACGCTGGAGTGATAAAGCGCATCAGCGGCAGCGAGCAAATTGACCTTGGCGCTGGCTTTCGCTTCAACGCGAACGAAACGTCGAAAGCACAGCGCATACGAAGTTACCGGCCGTCGGCGAAGGCACTTCGGCCCATCGCAGATCGCTTTGAAAATAGCTCCATGAGCAGCAGCCGCGTAAGCAGAACGCACCCTCCCCCCACCCCCTCCAGTCTCCATCGCCTCCTCCCCGTTACTCGCGCGTGAACGAAGAGCGTGCGCTTCCGGCCGCCTTCCTCTGTCGCGTGCACGAGATTAAGCTGCGGTTACGGCTCTCCCTCGCACGCTTTAAACCGATTTTATCGCCATTGGACTTTATACGGAAGGTCACTACGACGGCGATGGCGAAAATGTCCTTCGAGTGTCCATATAATTGCTATCGCAAAGAAAAGAAGCAACACAAGGACGAACGCTTTCTAACATCTGGTTTTATTTTCTAACCACCTGCTTAAAGACCCACAGATTTGCGCGATCCACTCAACAGAACACGTCAATAGTGCATATCATAACACTTGTGAAAAAAATGACACGGATCAGCGCTACCCGGTCAACATAAAACAGCAATGCGCATAAAACAAGCACTTAACATGAAAATGCGTTAGATGACAGGAGTGAATTCTCTTTAACAATGAAGCAGAAGGACGACTGGTGCATTTTTTCTTTAATTTCGCAATCCAGTGGGCTTCCACAATTTCTCTCGCGGTTTGATTTCTATGCCAAAACAAAATGTCGGTGCTTCTAAAAGAAGGTGAGCACGCATGTTCTTGACAATGCATTGCCAAATGCGTAATAGGGCGACGTTTCCGATTGGACTAATGCTAAATTGATTCTTACGCAGATGTTTAGTACTACATTCTTTCTTTGCATCATCCTTACTTTCGAACTTACTTTTTACCCTAGAACACACACTACCTATTTTGTTTTTAGCAGAAAACACCAGTTTTACTTCCAGCCACCTTTTTAAGTCTGTGTGAAAGGACATGCACATGCGGAATCACTGAAACCTTGGAAGCTAAATCTTTCTGCCTTAGATTTTTTGTACATAGTCGTTTATCCTGTTTAAGTTTTTTTCATTAGTCCAGCGCATGACGCCAGCATCACAGCGAGCCGGTACCCAGCCTTTCTCGACCGATCAACTTGCTCAAGGAACGCAATGTTTACAATGTGGTAACATGACTTTAACAACGCTGACCGGGAACATGAATTGACTATACGATTCTTCACAAACCGAGAATGGTTTGAGGCATAGTTCATTAGCGGTTTTCCGGCTCGAGGCGAGAATGACCAACACACATGTTCCGGTAGAAATTCTAACTTGACATCAAGAAACTGTAGCTTATTATATGCCGGTACTTCCGAAGTAAATGTCAAGCCCTTGCCCAGAGAATTAAAAGCTTCTACTACGTAATTCCTGAACGCATCCTTGTCTGCATGACAGTGCAAAATCAAGTAGTCATCTACATATCTGTATACTTTGTATACTACACCTTCTAAATCTTTTGCCAGCTCTCTGTCTATGCTTCCCAGAAAAATGCTACTAAGAATGGGAGCTACCTTCAAACCGATGCACACACCCCCTGCCTTTATACGAGTTGAGAACAAATTGCGCGTGTTTCAAGCAGGCAAAAAAGGCTTTCTGGTTGTTGTACCAAATGATTTTTATTTAGAAAAGGCTTTCCTAGCGGTGAACAAGTGCTTTAGGAAACGTGATGTGAATGTAAAAACGTAAAAATGAAGGCTGTGGAGCTATTGACAAAATGTAACCAGTAAAAGCTCGCGTCACATGTAAAGAATTGAAAAGTAATGCTACTGGAGATATTTTTTTTACTGGAAGAGCACACAAGCAAGAAATTCCGTTTAGGCCAATTGTGTCCGAGCGAGGGTGTTGGCAGGTTCTGGTCACAGGGTTCCGGCAGAAAATGTTGAATTCTTAAGAAGTACAGGATCCGTACTTATTGAAAAACTCTGAACGCCTTGTGAAATTTCTTGCATCACATCGTATAAGTTCCCGTAGGGGATTCAGAATAGATGTTCACAATCTCTATTATTCTTTGCCGCATGGACCCCTAATGCGCAGTGTTAATGATTGTATTGCAAATGAGAACGACGAGGTGTCATTCCGCAGCACGTGCGGGATGGCTGTTGAATTCTTTCTTGAACATCCACATTTTTATTTAGCGAATACACACGTAGGATTCTATGAAGAAACGTATATACAGGCATATATACGTATATATACGTATATACATCTTTATCGTGTGTGCGTTGGGTCAAAGGTAGCTCCCATCCTTAGCAGCATTTTTCTGCGAAGCATAGACAAAGAGCTGGCAAAACATTTAGAACGTGTAGTATATAAGGTATTCAGGTATGTAGATGAGTAGTTGATTTTGGGCTGTCATGTAGGCAAGGATGCGTTCAGGAATAGGGTAATAGGAGCCTTTAGTTCTCTGGTCAAAGGCTTGACATTTACTTCAGAACTACCGGTAGATAATAAGCTCTAGTTTCTTGATGTCAAGTTAGAATTTCTACCGGAAAATGTGTGTTGGTCATTCTCGTTCCGAGCTGGAAAACCGCTAATGAACTATGCCTCAAACCATTCTAGGCTTGTGTAGAATAGTAAAGTCATTTCATGTTTCCGGTTAGCGTTGTTGAAGTCATGTTACCACATTGTAAACATTGCGTTTCTTGAGTAAGTTGATCGGTTGAGAAAGGCTAGGTACCCGCTCGCTGTGATGCTGGCGTCATGCGCTAGACTAATGAAAAAAACTTAAACAGGATAAATAACTATGCACAAAAAATGTAAGGCCGAAAGATTTAGCTTCCAAGGTTTCAGTGATTCCGTATGTGCATGCTTTTCACACAGACCTAAAAAGGTGGCTGGGAGTTACGAAATAAAAGTGGTGTTTTCGGCTAAAAACAATATAGGTAGTGTGTTTTCTAGTGTAAAAAGTAAGTTCGAAAGTAAGGATGATGCAAAGAAAGAATGTTGTCATAAACATCCGCGTAAGAACCAATGGGTCGATTGCGCGAAGAAGGTTGTGTATCAGATTCCTATGACGTGTGGTCATGTGTACGTAGGGCAGACTGCGAGATGCATTAGTCCAGTCTGAAAGGTCGCCCTAGTACGCATTTGGCAATGCATTGTCAAGAATATGCGTGTTCACTTTGTCTTAGAAGTACCGAGATATTGTTTAGGCATAGAAATCAAACCGTGAGAGAAATTGTGGAAGCTCACTGGACTGCAAAACTAAAGGGGAAATGCATCAGTAATCCTTCTGTTTCATTGTTAGAGAAAGCGAATTCGCTCCTGTCTTTAACGCATTTTTGTATAAAGAGCTAGTTTTATGCGCATTGCTGTTTTTATGTTTACCGGGAGCGCTGATCCGTTGCAGTTTTATCACGTGTTCTTATATACGCTATTGACGTGTTTTGTTGACTGGATCGCGCAGATTTGTGGGTCATTAAGGAGGTGGTTCTTCGAAAGTAAAACCAGTTGTTAGAGAGCGCTCGTCCTTGTGTTACTCCTTTTCTTCTTCCCTGTTTGTTTTGCGTAGAAAAAGTTTTTTTTTTGAAATGCCGACTCGGACTAGGCATGCCGACTCGCAGTTATTCTTCAATGTAAGTGAGGATGGCATACTGTTCCTGTCGAAGACGTTGGAATCGTGCAGTCTCCACTTGAGGTGCTAGCTTCACCCGCTTCAAGTACACCCGCAATGATGAAACCTGTAAAGACACGTGCGAAGTTACCTGTGAATGTTGCAATAGGAAGCTTTGTTTACTATATCCTAGGTACCTCTCGTGCCCACCACAAACAATACCTAATACAGGCATTGCGACTACTAGGTGCACTATCGTCTAAATGTTTTTACTTTCATGACGTTCATTCTAATGCGAAAATCTTATATGCCCCATGAACTTGAAAATCCTGCGAGCGTCCAGCGTTAACACTCAATGGGAAGAAAACCCGCGTGATCAAGTGATGACGTCACGTTCCCGGCGCTTGACCTGCTGCGGTTCGCAGACTAGATCCCACGGTGACCAGCCACGTCGTCCGTCCGACGCCGTGGTTGGTCACCCAAAAAATTCACTTTGCCCAATTCAAAAATTGAGTTGTCCCACATTCGAAACCGACCTGGCTCGCTTCCACAATTGGCTTGGCTGACGCACAAAATTGATTTCGCCCAATTCAAACACAGGACCAAGTGATGACATTGTGAGACATGGTCACAGGACCAAGTAAGAACCTTAGGTTTTAGGGTAATATGACCAAGTGATGACATCATGGGACAATGTCTCGTGATGTTGACGGCGAAATAGTATGGACGTCAATATAGTTGATGCACACATAATGCTTTCTCGGATTCAATAAACGTAAGAAGACTTAAGTGCCTATGTAACATTTTTGCTGTCGCTAAACAAGCAATCGGGTGAAAAGGCAGCCGTGATGTCAACAAAAGAGGGAGCGTCGACTCCTTGGCGGTGACCTCATTTCATCATCATATTCAGACAATTTATGTACACTGCAGGACGAAGGCCTCTATAAGCCATATCTTATTACTACTCTCTTGTGCCACCGGACGCAGTCTTAGACCTCCAAGTTTAGTAGTTTTCTTGTGCTACCTATATATCGGCTGTCAACAACTATGCTACGTCTGACTTCTTCAGTAGATTAAAAAAATTAATAGACCCCGGTGATCTAATAATAGCTATACGTGTCCCGGTTAACTCTATTTCTTTCGAATATCAACTGGAATATCGGCTACCCCCGTTCCCTTTCTAATTCTGACTGTTGTGCTCCCATGTCTTAAGGTTACGCTGTTATTTTTCATTCCATCGCTCGTTGGGTGGTCCCTAACTTTCAGCTTCTTTACGAACCTCCAACATTTTCCCGCATATCTTAATACCAGTAGAATGTAATAAGTGCGCACTTTTTAAGGATCGCGGCAAGTTATCGGTCATTACTTGCTAATTTCGGTGGTATGCGCTCCAGCCCAATATTATTCTTTTGTAAACTTAATTCTCACGATGAGGTTTCCCGTGACTTATTGGCGCAGATAAACGTATTCTTGCATATATTGCTACGAGGCGCTGTAGTAGCGAACGATGATGACGTGGCTGACGAAGACAACGATAGCCGATAGTCGCGCGCACGGGCTTTATCTTGTAAGCCTGTCTTCTGCCCGTTGTATATATATTGTAAATATATTGTCCAGTCTCTTTTATCTGCGTAGCATTTTCGTGGAACGTGCAGGTTTTTTCAAGTATCAAGACGGATTTATGCAGCGGACGATCCTTCGATGCATCTACAATGCTAGCCTAAGGGGGGGACCAGAATGCTTCAAGCAGGTCACCAACCGTGCCTCAACCAACCGCCTCCAACCGCCCCGTCGTCTTCACTGAGCTACGTGACCCAGGTACATTTTCCGGCTCTGACAACACCGACGTCAAAGATTCGCTTGAACTGTAAGAACGGGTGAGCACTAGAAACAACTAGGACTCGACTCTGATGCTAGCGAACATCATGGTTTACCTGCGTGCACGGCTCAAGTGTGGTTTCTGAACCACGAACAGGAAATTACGAGCTGGGAGGTATGTAAGCAAAAGCTCATCGATTTGTTCGGCAAGCCCATTGTACGCCATCACGCTCCGCAGAAAGAATTTGCATGCCGCGCTCAGGACGTGCTCGCGCTTTGTCGCAAAGTCGATGACAAGATGCCAGAAGCGGACAAAGTTGCGGATATCCTCAACGGTATCGCGGATGACGCGTTTACACATTTGGATTTTAAGAACTCCCCACAGTGCAAGACGTCATCAATGAATGCCGTCGCTTTGAAGGAGCAAAGTATCGCCACATTACTCCGAACTTTACCGGTCTTCCGAACACGGCTGCAACGTCTACCTGCGAGCACCTTCGTCTCCCACCCGTTCCACCTGTTCCTGCTACATCCGACAATATTGTGCGCATCATTCGCCACGAGATTGAAGCTGCCTCTCTAGTTCCCCTTCAGGCGCGTACCACCGACGAGTCCCATGCCACCATTTCCCTTATCCAGACCGTTGTCCATCAATAATTAGCAAACGCAGGATTACCGACGTATTGCCCAGTCAACGGACCCGACTAGCAACCACCCACAGCACCTGAGCTGTCCAGAAGCTGATACATTCTCCCTCGTTATCAGAATTCCGCAGAATGGCGCACTACCGATGACAGGCCCATCGGCTTCTGTTGTGGACGGGTAGGACACATTTCCCGCCATTGTGGCAGTGCTTAGAACTCGCAGCCTTGGCCGAGCTATCGAAGCATCTGACGTTCAGGTGATAGCTCCCGAATGCCGGTACACAATGAAGACGACAGCGCTCCGCCATCATGGCTAGCATGATCAAACCGCTCCCCTTAGCCATCCCGACACCTGCCCCGCTCGCCATTGCGTCGTCGCTCACCTTCTCCCTAATACTTCCGCCACTCGTCGGAAGACTGACGGGTGCAGCTCTGAGAGGTGAGCCTACCACGCCGTCCCAACACTAAATTCCTCTGCTCACACTACCTGAACATCACAACCTCATCAAAGTAGACGGGCATAGGACACCTGTCATCGCACTCATTGACACCGGCGCCCACATATCTGTCATGAACTCAAACCTCCGTACTAGTCTGAAGAAAGTTCTTATCCCTGCTCCGATCGCTGTAATCCGCGTAGCCGATGGTGCGACTCCGGCTGTTTCTGGGTTGCGTACCGCCCGTGTCACTGTTGCCGGACACCACACTTCAGTTTTGTTTTGCATCTTGGATCAGTGCTCTCATGCAATCATCTTAGGACTTGATTTTCTCTCGGCACATTCGGCTCTTATTGATTGATCTGCGGGATTGTTCAGCTTGCCTTGCCTCATGTCGTTCTGCTTTCTGATCCTACGCCGCGTCGGCTGTATGCGACCGATTACATTCGCCTACGACGTCTAGCCGTGACGTACATCGATGTCTCTCTTGATCCCTCTGTGGACGACAGAGATTACATCGTGTCGCCCAACGCTACTGCCCTCTGTTCGCAGAATGTCATGTTCCCCCACTCAGTCATCAACATAAAGGTCAATGCCGCATGTCTCTCTATTGTGAATTTTGGACTATGCCCTCAAGCTAAACTCCAGCGTATCTCTCTTGCAGCCCTAGCTCCAGCCTGCGACTATCATGTTTCCGTGTTATTTGATCCTGCATTGCCTCCTGCCGTTATTGATTCGTTCCGCACGATGTTTGATATCATCATGAAGATAATCGCACCTGACCTTCCGGTGGAACACGTGGACGTGCTTCTTTACCTGCTCATGTCGTACCAAGCCATTTTTGATCTCAGTGACCGTCCACTGAGCCAAACAACAGCTGTCAAGCATCCGATACACACCGGCGATGCCAAACCTATACACGGACGTCCGTATCGTGTCTTCTCCGTTGAACGCCAAGTTACAGAGAAGGAAGTGGACAAAATGTTTTCCCGTGATATCATCGAACCTTTTTCAAACCCATGGACTTCTTCTGTCGTGCTCGTTAGAAAGAAGGACAACAGCTGGCTCTTCTGTATCGACCACCGAAATATTAACCAAGTATCAAGAAAAGACGTGTACCCTTACGTCGGATAGATGATGCCCTTGGTTGTCTCAATGGTTCCCAGTATTTTTCTTCGAGACACCTTCGTTCCCGGTATTGGCAGATTGCAGTTGATGACATTGATCGTGCAAAGACGGCGTTTATTACACGTTATGGGCTCTATCAGTATTGGGTGACGCCATTCGGACTATGCAATGCTCCCGCTACATTCAAACGAATCATGGACAAACTCCTTCACGGCCTAAAGGGGTCAATCTGCTGATGCGACCTCGTTGATGCCATTGTCTTTTCGACGACTTTTGACACACACTTTGAGCGTCTCTCGACAGTTCTTTCAGTGTTCCACAAGGCGAGACTTCAGCTCAATTCCACGAAATATCACTTTAGCCACCGGCAACTTAGTGTGCTCGGACACCTCGTCGACTCTTCCGGTCTTCGTCCCGATCCGGAGAAAGTTGGCGCAGTCAAGGATTTTCCTTTGCCGACCTGCGCAAACGACGTTCGAAGCTTCGTAGGCCTCTGCTCTTATTTTCGCAGATTCATGCGAAATTTTGTTGACATCGCACGCCCTCTAACGGGACTTCACAAGAAAGACGCGACTTTTGTCTTGAGTCCCGAACAAGCTAATGAATTCGCTGAGCTGATGATGCAACTCACGCTGCCTCCGATTCTAGGCCACGGTGATGTGTCCGCTGCAACGGAAGTTCGCACCGACGCCAGCGGCCACGGTATGAGCGCTGTTTGGCACAACGATAGCATGGTTGCAACCGTGTCATTGCATACGCTAGCCGTCTGCACTCACCAGCTGAATTCAATTATTCGATCACCGAACGTGAATGCCTCGCCCTCGTTTGGGCAGTTGGTAAATTTTGCCCCTACCTGTATAGACGGCCTTTCACGGTTATCACCGATCACCACGCCCTATACTGGCTTTGGTCTTTAAATAATCCAGCTGGACACCTCGGTCGGTGGGCTCTACGGCTCCAAGAGTACTCTTACACAGTGGTGTATAAGACAGGCCGAGTCCATGAGGACGCTCATTGCTTGTCACGTCCCCCAGTAGACCCACCAGACCTTCCTGAGACGGACGAATCAACCTGCGTCCTCGTGCTTACCGCGTTTGGTGACATCAACGATGAGCAACGACGTGACCCTTACCTGAGAGACATCATTCTCAGCCTGACCGACCTGACAAGTTCACCCTCTGTGCGTATGTTTGTGCTGCAAGATGGCATACTGTACTGTTATAACATGCACCCTGATGTCCCTGAACTGCTGCTTGTCGTTCCCGAACATAAGCGTGAGACTGTACTCGCACAGTTGCCTGATGTCCCTACCGCTGGCCATCTGGGAGTCTCAAAGACATATGACTGTGTTCGGCGTCGTTCCTATTGGCCCGATATTTACCGCTAAGTGTGCCATTACGTCACCTCCTATAAATCTTGTCAGCACCGCAAAAAACCAGCAGCCCTACCAGCTGGCCGTCTTCAGCCAATTCAAATACCATCTGAGCCATTCTTTCGGGTTGGTCTTATTCTCCTTGGCCCTTTCCGCTATAGCTTAGTGGGGACACGTGGATAGCAGTTGCTACGGACTACCCCACCCGGTACGCGTTCACGCGGGCTCTTTCTACAAGTTGTGCAACCGACGTCGCTGACTACCTTCTCGAAGCTGTGATACTTCACCGGGGCCACTACTTTCTCTCACAGGTTGTCCAGGACATCTTGCACACCTACGCTACAATGCACAAGTTTACAACGGCGTATTAACCTCAGACCAACGGCCTCACAGAGTGGCTCAAAAGAACTATCACAGAAATGCTCGCTATGTACGTATCTACTGACCACCGTGACTGGGATGCCCCTATGCCGTTCGTCACTTTCGCCTACAATACGTCCCGCAATGATTCTGCTTGTTTCTCTCCATTTTTCTGCTGGTTTCTCTCCACGAGACGGTATAATACCGTCTGACACGATCCTCCCAGTCATTCTCGATACGTCAGAATATACCCGTGATGTCATACCAAGAGCCGCAGAGGCACGTGAGATTGATTGCACGCCTGCGTCTGACTACTTCCCAGCAAAAGCGACGACGCATACATGACGCTCGTCACCGGGGTGCCCACTTTTACCCTGGTGACATCGCGCTTCTTTGGAAACCAGCTCGGCGAGCTGGTCTTTGTGAGAAGCTTATTTTCCCTATTCAGTCCCGTACCGTGTCTTGCGTCAAGTGACAGACGTGACCTACGAGACACAAGCTCCCAATACCTGCACAACGCGATCCTCCTCTGATATCGTTCACGTCGCTCGACTGAAGCCATATCACTCGAACCTACCAAGCGCTGGGTCAGCACCTTCGCCGCCGGGGGTGAAGCTACGAGGCGCTGCAGTAGCGAATGATGATGGCGTGACTGACGAAGACGACAATCGACGGTAGTCACGCGCACGGGCTTCCTCTTGTATGCCTCTCTTTTGACCGTTGTATATATATTGCAAATACATTGTCTGACGTCTTCCTCCCAGTAACAATATTGTAGGACCTCAGTGGCATTCGTAAATACCCGCTCTCTAGCCTAGCTATTAAGTTTTACCTTAACATTCTGCATATTAATGATGATATATGGGTTTTTATGGCACAAGAAATTACATCAAAATCGCATGCCGGCGTGTGTTATTGACCCTTTTCGCGGCGATCCCGTGGGCGATGCCATGTTTGATCACGTGATGACGCGTCTATTGCTTGCGTCAGCTGCCTCCGTGTTTACAATGGATGCACATGACGCCCGGCGTGGCTCAGGAAACCTCTGTTTCGGAAGACATCGTAGGCGCGCTGACTGGGTGGTTGACACAAAGCTTTGGCCACAGCTTCAGAGGACATTTAAGAGCGCTTTCGAAGCTCATTAAGGTTTGTCTGAACGGCGCGGGCAGCGCATACCCCCAGTGCTTGTCTAAAAACAAGGCTAAAATTCTAGTGAAAGTTTTCCTCGTAGGAATTGAATCAGCATCAGTGTATTTTGTTCTTCGTTTTTTTATTTGGCAAATACTTTGAAGCAGCGGCTTGTCACTTCTCTGACTCAGCGAAATTCGTCGGTGCGGCCACTATATGATTATTTTCTGCCTAATCGCTCGCGGGTGTGCTCATTTGCAATAGATTTGTTCTTGCTGCTTGCAAGGCTTGGAACGTAGCTGTTGTGTTCTTTCTAATAGCTTGTAGCCAATATGTAGTATCGCCAGTAACTCGCTTACTCCTGTGGACTGACACGAAACATTCAACTTCGGTCATTCGTGTGCTGTTGGTGTAGTCGCTGTTACCCATTTTTGGCGCATTCATTCAAGAATGCGTCCTTCCACATATTCTTAATACATTGGCAATAGAGTGTACGTAAGTTTGCATGCGAGTTTTGGTAGATCTGTGTAGATAACGTGCGCGAAACATATTATGCGGGGAAGCGGCGCTACTCCCTTTGTCTTTGTTTAGCAAGCGGTACTCACTCTTGCCGATGTTCCGGGGCTCAAGTCTTTTCTTTGGAGGTTAGCGACACAACGCTGACATGAATTTTTTTTCAAAAGTGAATTTTTTTATCCACGAGAAAAGTCGTACATTGAGAAGGGCGCGGAACAGAGGCTGTCCGTATGTAGCACGGGTCCGTCAACTTGGTAACACATGTTCATTCCATTCCTTAATATGCCTGTCACTATTTTTGCAGCCAACACTGCAGACGTCTTCAATGCACCACTCCACATTTTACAGCACAGTGCGTGAGCGAAAACACAGTTGCATTTCCGACAGCTGATTGCACGGAAACGAGGCAGAAGCGGTAATGGTTTCGTATTCATGCGCTTTCGCTGAGACAACATATGGCGCGCTGCCGAAAACGCCATCTTGTTTCTCGAGAACAAACTGCTCCGCGAAAAAGGTCAATACAGCAGTCGACCCCTCCTTTCCAGGATCCCTCGTTCGGTAATCTAAAACAAGTATCTTCATGGCAGAGGCCTATGAAATATTGTCGGCTGTAAAACACGTCATTGAATCAAAGCTACAAAAGGCAATTGTATTCACAAATTTTGCAAGCTTCGTGAAAGCTTTCATATCCCTGCAGAAATACAAAACCCCTTTATACAATTATTATTTTCGCTGCCATGTGCTACTTAGGCATCTAACTAACATGTTATACTATGTAGGGTGCCACAGAGTAGAGGCCAATGGTACATGCGTGACATTTAAAATCCGCTGTATCCACTGTATGTCATATTAATTCCTTCATCTACCACAAGGGGTTGCTCATGGTCTTCGATATTAGTCGCCAAGAAGGAGGAGATGTGCCAGTAGACGTCAGCGAGAATGCAAACGGTGCCTTACCGGCCCAATACCAATAGATATTGTGCGCCTTTGTGGTCTCATAAATATTATACATGCCTTAGAAAAGACATGTATATTTCGCTTTCGGGTTCTACCGATTCCTATGAAAGAGGATCCATCATAATTTTTTATTAGGACGACTGTTCTCTCGCCCATGCAACTGTCGTCACTCCCCGTATTAACACTTGTGATGGAAGTCCCAACCATCGACGACCCTACCATGTTTCTGCTGCTGAGCGGGGAATCGTGCAGAGTGATATTAGAAAGATGCTACAGTAGAACATCACGAATCTTAGGCTAGCTCATGGGTCTTGTCAGTCATCATCGCAAAGAAAAAAGACAACAGCTGGCGTCTT